>NC_060269.1:76599917-76803297 GCF_021613505.1 Equus quagga
CTCTAGATGGTCACCATGAAGGTTAAACGAGGTAACACAGCTGCTGTAAGCTCAGAGTTATACAAAGAGCAGCCCTTCCATAAACTGTTCTCATCATTGTTGTAATTTTATTGTTATAAGGAGAAGGAAGAAAATGAAGAGCTCAACTCAGCCTTAACTACAATTTAAGGGAGAAGTAGTTCCAAAGACATGAATAGCCAAAGAGAAAGCTAGCTGGTGGTGATTTTGTATCAATTTGTACAATTTTCAGATTCAACCCAGTAAGGTATCATTGCCCTCCTTATATTATTCAGTAGTTAAATATGGTATTCTTAAGGGCAATTAATTTTTGTTTTACTTTTAAAAAATAGGTTATGCATTTCCATGGTTCAAAATTCAAAGGGCACAAAGGGTGTACACTGATAAGTCTGCCATCCTCCACCCCCCAGGTCCCTGCTCCGAGACAACCGGCACTACTAATTTCTTAGTAGCCTAGTTAAATACAAAGACTTCAAGCACGTAGCACTTTTGCCTCTTCCTTTTTTTAGTTAGCAAATTATATCAACAGCAATGCTCATTTTTTTTTTGTGATTGTATAGAATTCTTTGTATGGATGGCCATAATTTATGTTTTCCGTCTATGAACATCGGGTTGTTTCAGTCCTTTGCTATCGTGGACAATGTTTCAGTGAATAATCTTGTGCGTATGTCATTTCTCACAAATGCTAGTGTACCTGAAGGAGAAAATCACAGAAGGGTAATTTTGATAGGAATTGCCAAAGTGCCCTCCAGAGCAGTTGCGTCCATCTCTACTCTTGCCGGCAACGTATGAGCAAGCCTGTTTCCCCACACCCTCACAACACAGGCTGAGACTAAATGATCTTCAGCTCTCCTGCTTTCATAGGTGAAAGTTTCACTTATATTTACATTTCTCTTATTATGAGTATAATTGAACATCTGAAAAAATATTTTTAAGAACATTTTCTGTGAACTCTCAGACCTCCCCTTTGCCCATTTCTCTATCAGGCTGTTGGTAAATTGAGATATTAAAGGTTAGAATGTATTGGATAGTGAAAAGAAATAGATCTCGAAGTTGGTGGACCCGTATTCAAATTCCAGTTCAATCTTTTATTGGTTATGTAAATACTTCTGTGCTTCAGTTTCCTCATCTCTAAACTGATGAATACAAAACCTGCACAGGGCTCTAGGGAGGGTTAAAGGAGATAACTTAGGGGGCTGGCCCTGTGGCTGAGTGGTTAAATTCCACGGGCGCCACTTCAGCGGCCCATGTTTGTGGGTTCAGATCCTGGGCATGGACCTGCTCCACTCATCAGCCACGCTGTGGAGGCACCCCTCATACAAAGTGGAGGAAGACTGACACAGATGTTAGCTCAGGGAGAACCTTCCTCAACAAAAAAAAAAGAGAGAACTTATGTAACACACTTAGTACAACATGTAGCCCCTAGGAGGGTCTCAATAAATTAAAAAGTGTTTTCTCTCTCCTCCTATGATTTTATAAAGGTTACAGCAAACATTTTCCATATTCCAAAGGAATCATATATAATTTCTCAAAAAGAGAAAGAAAGAAGGGAAAAAAGACTTGGAGAGGAAGGAATGAAGGTGAGACAGAAGAGCCAGGTTTTCTTGGCTTGGGTATCTTCATCTTTTTTTATCTTGTTGCCCAGTCTGCTTCTAAAGCCACTTCTTCCTCTGAAGATGATTAGGGAATACTGGTGAATTTTAATATTAGCAAAAGCAAAACGTAATTAGGGGAGTAAATTTGCTGTGCCCACGTGCACATTGTGTGATACAAAGTCAATAGGTAATATGGCTTTTTAAAAAGCCATTTGCTGCTTGGCATTATTTGGGGGTTACCAGGGCCTTCACAGGACCTTAAGGTCAGCCCTCCATGTGTTCGCTGAGCTGCCTTCGTGCACTGTTTCTTTCTGCTAGCAAAATAGCAAAATGTCATCTTCTAGACTCTTCTCTGGGCAGGTGTGTGTTGTTCCTCTGTCCAACAGTGCCTAGCTCAGTGCCAAGCACACCGGAGAGGCCGAATCACACTGAAGCGTGGACTGACACGTGCTTCTGAAATTCAATACGAATGAAGGTTTAAACCCCAAACAAAGAAGTAGAAACACCTCTGACTTTCAAACAGGACGTTGATGCACTCTTCTGCTCTGTACCCGTTGAATATGCCAGAGTTATCTATAGAGCCAGGATTTTCAACTTTTTTTTAGTTCACAACATCCTATTTTTATTTTATTTCAAATTTCCTCTCTCTGATTCACCAAATGTGATATACTATATATTCATTTGAAATAAAATTAATTTCCAAACTGTTTTGTGAATTCCTTTGTATCTCGTGGGATAAATGGAGAGATTGTAAGTTGTTGTGAAACCATGGTGAAAATTTGCACGCTGGAGATTCCAGGATGTGGTCTTTTAATAACTTTGTGGATGAGTGAAAGCTGAGGATGACTTTCTCTTATTTTCTCTTTCCAAGTGTTTAAAACTCAGTTGCTTTGTTCCCTATAGGCCTAGATTGCAGTTTAAATGTGAGTAAATATTGTATGTGCTTCAGCATGGTGTTCTGCAAGCTAAGAATGAGAAATTCTCACGAGCCCCACCTTTGCTGGCTGACATTGGAGAGTATGAGCTCAGTAGTTCACTTCAGAGAAGCACACAAACTACGGCAACAGTCTCCATCTCGGCTTCTGGCAACTTGTCGCCTCACCTATGGAGAACACCTTCTCTCCCTTTGTGCTTAAAAAGCCATTGAAGACCCCTCCCCCTGCATTCGGTGCCCCCATCCCCACCCCACTCTGAGTGGCCGGCACACTCAGCTCTCTGACGTCTGGGAAGGCTGCAGGAAGGAATACCCCAACACCTTCCTAGGTTTTAACACACTTTAGCCTTAGAAATATTTGTCAGACATGGCAGGAAGGTCAAATATGTATAAAACATTACGAGGGCTCTGAGCCCTTTAGAGAGGTGGACCCTAAAGGACCAAGTGGGATTACAGACCGTCCTCGTTGCCTCAGAGATTTGCTGTTCACTCATTGGACCCTTTCCCCCTCCTTATTCCCTTCCCCATTTTTTATCTCTTTTCCTCATCATTGATGTCTTCAGGGAATGTGCAAAGAGTGAGCAAAGTGAACGCATCTTGATTAAGTCTATCACTTGCTAGTTGATTTGGGAAGGAGGGTAAATTTCATAGGCAGAATCTAATTTGAGGTTCAGCATCAAGATCCACCTATTCCTGAAAGCTGCGACATGGGTGGCTGAGAGTTAACAGCATGCAATCTTACAGATTTCAGCTTCCAGAAGCCTAATTAGGCTTCTGGGCTTGAACAGACCCTTCAGGATAGAAACCGGTTAACTTAGAATCTCTCACAAGTCAGAGCTTGCTGGGAGTGGGAGAGTGACTCAGCAGTGGCTCAGGAAGCAAGATGCTAAGCAGTGAAGACCTGGTTTGTTAGTCTCAGAGGAGATTATCTGAAGGAGTATGAGAAACTACGGGGATTCAGGTAAGGAATGAGGTAGGACAGGGCGACAAGCTGCCTCAATCGCCATATGCTCCTTTATTTCCCTCCTGTTCACTGTAGTTTCAAAATCAGCAACAAATCCCCCTTGAATAATTAGAGACTAAAAGTGCACGTGCACACATTTGAGAGTTACATATGAGATATTCAAGTGTTATACAGCTAAAATTATGTGTATTTGTGTAACTTGTTTGTTGACTGAGGTGAACTCAATGGGATACACTCTAGAGGCAGCTCCAGATCCTGCCGCTGCCTATGAACACGCCTGGTCAGTGCTCTCTTCAAAGCTTCTGGAATACATCTAGGGTAGAGACATAGTTCTTCGGTCTCTTGTCACTTTACTGAATTCTCTCAACATTTATAATAGCTTTTCACTAGTTTCTCTTGTGTTTTCCAAATATTCATCATATCAAATAAAAATAGTGGAGGTTTAAATTTTTCCTCTCTAACTTTTATACTTTGAATTTCCTTTTCTTTTCTAAATGTGTGTACTCCAGTACAATGTTAAATGAGAATAAGGATAGTGGATATTCTTGTCTTGTGATTTTTAAAAGCGTGGCTGAAGCTGTAGTAAAATGCATACTCATGTACAATGTGGCTGGAAACATACATTGTTCATAATTTTACTTCTAAGAATTTAGTCTAAACGTGTGCTTAGAGATTCAGACAATTTATTATGTATCAAGTTCTTCATAGTAGTATTATTTGTAATGATGAAGAATTAGAAGCAATCTAAATGTTCAACACTGAAGCATGGTTAAATAAATTATATCCATAGAATTAAATAATGATGTATTATTTATTATTACATAGCAAATTATCCCAGAACTTAGAGGCTTAAAACAATAGATATTTGTCATCTCACACAATTCCTGTGAGTCAAGAACTCAGGAGCAGCTTAGCTGGATGGTTCTGCCCCAGTATGTATCATGAGGTTTTGGTCAAGATGTTGGCCAGGGCTGTGGTCATCAGAAGGCTTGACTGGGGCTGGAGGCTCTGCTTTCAAGGTGGCTTACTCACATGCTTGCTATGTTAGTGCTGGTTGTTGGCAGGGGTCTCAATTCCTCACCATGTGGACCTCTCCACAGAGCTGGAGTGTTCTCTCATGACATGGCAGCTGGTGTCTCTCATAGTGAGTGATCCAAGAGAGAGCAAAGTAGAAACTGCAATGTCTTTTATGAAGTCACACTTTGTTATTTTCACAATATTCTATGCATTGCATGGGTCAGATCTATTCATTGTGATATGGGTCTAAATAGGGACATGAATCCCAGGAGGGAAGTGTTACTGGGGGTCATCAGAGAAGCTGGTTAATACAGTCTATGCTCTGCCCCCATCCCCAGTGATTCATGTGCCACATGTGTGCAAAATACACTCATACTTTCACAAGGCCCCCCAAATTTTATCCTGAGTACAGCATCAGTTCCAAATCCACAATCTCACCATCTCAATCAGGTCCTTGGGTAGAGGAAGCTCTTCAGGTATAGTTCCTTCACTAAATAGTTCCGAGTATAGTTCAAGTGTAGTTTCTCTTGATCTGAAGACCTGTGAATTAAAGAGACAACTGAACTGCCCCCTCCCATGCCTGATGTAGACTGGTGGGGCAGGCATAGGATGACTGCTGTAGATATTCATTTCCAAAATGGGGGAGAAGGGGTGGCACACAGAGGTCACTGCTTTGCAGCAGTTCTGAAATCCAGCCAGGCACATGTTGAAAGTTCCTCAATTAGGACTCAGACCTACTCTTTCCTGGGAATGATTCTCCATGGCGCTTGGCTCTACCCTCTGAGCTCCTGGTTCCACCTTCTTAATCTTCCTTCCTGTTCCATTAAAGGTAACCCATGTTTCACAGCTGAGATAGTCTCAGCCTGCTTCCTGCCTATCAAAGTTCAAGAGTCTAAGTTCCTCTTGTCATTTTGTATGGTTTCTGTCTACTCAGTCTGACCTGATAGTGTTTCTAGCGATATTAATTTTTAACAAAAACTTTGTAGGTCACCTGCAACAGGGTTGTAGGTGGGGTTGATTCTATTAGACAAAGCCAAGCCATTGCATCTCTTCAAGATAAGCCATGTTCTACCTTGGGCTTTTGTTGATACTGTTGAGGGACAATGCCGTTAAGCTTCTTAGGAGCCTAGAGTTCTCCAAGTACTCCCTTAGATTTTTCTTAATTATTCAAATAGGATTTTACAGTCACAGCCTCAATTTCCTCTTTAGACCATGTTTTCTTGGAAAAGCCCTGGATTTGATTTGTGCCATTTTACAATTTTAGCATTTTCCGTCATCTGGAAAATTTCAGAAGCAGAAAGTCTTGACTCCTTTTTGTTTAACAGTTTTTCCTTCAGCTTATCTCTCCTCTCACATGTTCTCCTCTCACACGTTGCTATAAACAGCAAGAAGAAATCAAGCTCACTTTCAACACTCTGCCTGGAAATCTCCTTGGGTAGGTCACTTAATTTATTAGATGTATGTTCTTTTTTTTCCATATTTTTTGCATGCGAGAGTGTTGCTAAATTTTCTGTCATATCTAACAAGAATCTACCTTCTAGTTTCTGATGCGGGCTCGGTGAGCTGAGGAGTCGAAAGAAAGATTTCTTGGACTCTCAAGATCTGGCAGTAGTGCTCTTTTATTTAGAGAATAGTGTGGAATAGCATGGGGACAGGACCCATGGGCAGTCAGAGCTTCTGCTGCATGGGGACAGGGCCCATGGACAGGAGGAGCCGCTGCTGCTGACCCCGCTACTGCTGCAAACATAGGTGGAGAGTAAGGCTAAATTTAAGGCATAGGTATGTGAGCCATCTCTTTACAAGACAAAGGAAAGAACATGCAAAAAAGTTAAAATGGTATCAGATCAGGTGGGATCTGGCCATTGGGTGGTCCCACAACTTTTAGATAAGAATCAAATCAGATTAAGTAAAGGCCAGAAGCCACCACCCTAAATCAGTTACATGAGGTTGCCAGACAGTAACCAACTTAAGTTCTTGCCTTCCCCATTAAGAGTTTCCAGAGATAAGGCCAACCCCCCTTCCTTCACAAAAGCCAATATCTCTCATCAAAGAGCAAGCAAATTCCAGTCCTCGGAGCCTGCTTCTCCTCTGCAGTTTTAAAATTAACTAGCCTAAAATCCTCATCAGTTTCCAATAATGTTTTCCAGATTTTCCTCCAAGCCCTCGCCAAGAGTGTCCTTGAAGGTCACCAGGCTGTTGCTAACAATTTCTTCAACACACTTTATGCTTTCACTTCTCAAAGTCTTTCCATGTTCATGCTATTGTGAAACCACTCCACATTTCAGGGTTTTTGTTATGGTAGTGCCCCACTTCTGGCACCGAAATCATTATTCTTGATCTGTGTGCAACAAGTTACTCCAAACTTTAGAGGATTAAAACAATAAACACTTATGAATTCACACAATTGCTGTGGGTCAGGAAGCCAGGGATAGGTCAGTTTGGTGGTTCTGTCTCAGAGCCTCTCATGACATTACCCTCAAGTTATTGGCCAGGATTGCAATCAGCCCGAGTGGGAGGACCCATGTTTGTGGTGACAGACTCAAATACCTGAAAATTCATGCTGGTTATTGGTAGGAGGCCTCAAATCCTCACCCTGTGGACCTCTCCATAGGGATGCTATAGGGGGTCCTCATGACACATCAGCTGGCTTCTCCTGACGTGAGTAATAAAAAAAAAAAAAAAAAAAGCAATGTACAAGCTGCAATGGCCTATATGACATAGCCTTGGAAGTCCCACTCTATTATTTATGAGTTATCTTATTTGTTACACAGGTTGCCTCTACTCCGTGTGGGATGGTACAGCACAGGGTCAGGAATACCGGGAGGCAATAACCATCGGGAGCCATTTTGGAGGCTGGCTACCACAATGACAGATACCTAAAATAATGTTTTTGGAAGATCTTTAACAATAATTTAAATGAAAGAAAAGATTTAAAACTTTTAATTCAGTATAATCTAAAAGTTATTCAAGATAAATTTTATGTTATTGTCTGGGTGTGCCTATTCATGTAGAAAAGATAGACCAGAAGGAAAACAAAAATGTTAGCAATGCATATTTCTAGGTGGGAGGATTGTGAGTTTTAAAGTTTTCTTAATTTTTTGCATGTTTTCAAAACACAGCATTATAGTGTACATGAATAATTTTATAATTAACAAGTGCTTGAATTTTGAGGGCAAAATTAGAAAAATCATTTAAAATTTTTACTTTCTTTAAGATATAAACAGTGTCATTTCCCCTTAGCTTAAACATTAAAATTTCTACCTGCTTCTAAAAAACCTAATGATACTTTTAAATGGCAGGAGCTGTTAACTCTCAATTTGGCAATTGATGACTTATCTCATTAAAAGATAATCATGCTGCCAAATTTTAAATTACTATTTGTACTAGCACAGATGGAATATGTGTGCATGCATGCATGAGTGTGCTCAATGAGAAAGATGGGAAAAGACTCCTGTACAGACCATTCCTGAAGTTTTTGTTTAGTAAAATATTCTTTGGGCTATTTAATACCAATTAACAAGCACAAACATTTATATTTCCTCTTTTATTCCAACACCTGCCTCCACAATTTCTCCTAAAGAGATGAAATTTAAAGATGAAATATAAAACATTCCCATAAGATAGATTGAAACCAAGACAAAGCAAAGTTTAATCAAGCTGGATGCACAACCTCCAAAAAATGTACCAGGCTTGAGATCCTTTGAAGCTCTTTCTGAAAGTGAGTGCAGGAGTTCTTTTCTTTCCTTTGGTTGTGAGGACACTACATGTTTATAAAGTTATTTAATGCATAGCTCAGGATCCTGGAAGTTGTCTTCATCTACTCAGATCAGAGCTACTGTGGATGCACAGCAGTTGCCCACTGACGGCTGGTGGGGCTGAAATTCCAGCTCCCACATACTTGTCCTGGCATCAACTACGAAGGGAAACCTGGTTTTCTTCCCAATTCACAAAACATCTCCAGATGGGCTAGGAGTGAGTTCTATCATGCCTTTGTATTATGAACCCTAGGAAAACTTAGGCATTTTGTCTATTCTTGTAATTTTCCACTCATTACTTTGTAATTATTACTAAGGTATTTCACTGTTGTGTATTTTGCTTTCTCATCTCCTTGTAAGTTCCTCGAGGTCAAGGGCCGTGTCTTTTATTTCTTTTGGTTGTCTGATGGGCTACTAAAATAGCAAATGGCAAACTTTAGGCATGGCACATAGGCATTTAATTCAAAGAAATGTTAGATGCCAGAAATTGAAGTCTCTAAAATGTTTATTCTCCTGTACTTTGTGTTATTGTTGTCATACATTTTACATCTACACAAATTATAAACCATAAATACCATTTTTTTACTTTAAACAGTCATTTATCTTTTAATGTAATTAATAAAAGAGAAAAATGATGGCCTTTTATATATACCAATATATTTACATTTCTGGTGCTCTTCACTACTTTGTAGATCTGAGTTTCCATCTGCTATCCTTTCTGTTTAGCCTGAGGAATTCCCTCTAAGGTTTCTTGTGGTGGTTTGCTGGCAGTGACTTCTCTCAGTTTTCATTTACCTGACAATGTCTATTTCACCTTCATTTTTGGAGTGTATTTTAGCTGTATATATAATTCGAAATTGACTTTTGTTTTTCACCTTTAGCACCTTAAAGAGGTCTTTTCATTATCTTCTGGCCATGATTATTTCAGATGAGAAGTTAGATATCATTATTAGAGTTATTCCTCTGTAACATCATTTTAAAATTTTCACAGCTGACGAAGATTTTATTTTTAATTTTCAGGCAGTTTGACTATTGTGTGCTTACATGTGGTTTTCTTTGTACTTATTCAACTTGTGATGTGCTGAGCTTCTTTGATTTGTAAGTTTATGGTTTTTTACAAAATGTGGGAAATGTTTGGCCATTATTTCTTCTAATATTTTTCTATTGTATTCTCTTTCTCCTCTTCATTTGAGGCTCCAACTACACGTATGTTAGACCATGTGATATTGTCTTATAAGTCGTTGAGTTGCTCTTTATTCTTTAAAATTTTCTTGATTTTTATTCAATTGAGATAATTTCTATTGATTTATCTTCAAGGTCATTGACCCTTTCTTCTGTAGCACCTTACCTGCTGTTAAACACATCCTGTGAATTTTTCATTTCAGATGTTTTAAGTTCTAGAATTCCCACTTGTTGCCTTTTTTGTAGTTTCATTTCTCTGCCAAGACTCCCACCTGTTTACTTATTATGTATATTTCTTCATTTAATTCTTAAACATATTCATGATAGTTGTTTTGAAGTCCTCCTCGGATAATTCCAACATCTGGGTCCTCTTGAGTTTCCTTTTCTCTAGATTATGGTTATATTTTCTTCCTTTTTTGCATGTCTAAAATTTTTATATTGTGTGCTGAACACTGTGGATGTTACTTTGTAGGGAGTTTAAATTATGGTTTGTTTTTGAAAAGATATGAATTTTGTTCTGGTTGGTGTGTGCATTACTGGAAGATCCTTTAAACCCTTTCAAGTTTGATTTTAGGTTTTGTTAGGGTGTGTCTATTTTGATATTTTCCTTATTCCTAAGGTGTGGCCCTTCCTCTAGTGCATGGTCACTATTCTTGAGTGTGGTCTTTGCACTGTCTTTGGAATACCCAACGTGCTAGTATGAGCCTCTCCACTTTGGCTGAAACAGAACTCCAACATCTTCCAGGACTGTACAACCCCTGGTAACTCTGTTTAGCTCTTAGTTCCCAAAAGCCACTCACTGCTGGGCCTCAAGAAGTCTCTTGCTGCCCATGCACAATTAAGAACAGAAGGCAAACGCCCATCCCAACTTCCACGGACCCCTTTCTGTGCAGCTCCCTCCTCCCTGTTATCTTGCCTGGCAAAGTCCAGCCACATTGGCAGCCCTGCACTCTTATCTTTGCCTCCTCAGCTCAGCAAGGCCATTTCTCTTCTCTTGGTCTCCATCATCTTGCACTTTGGTTTAGAAAGTACCCCTAAGCAGGAAGCAGAGGTGAACATAGTGCTTACTTTTTACGTGCTCCCTTATTTCACAGATCTCAGTCCTTTGCTGCCTCCCCATGCCCTGATCAAGCCCCTCATATATTTTGTCCAGTTCACAGTTGATTACAGTGGGAAGATAAGTTCAATATCAGTTATTCTATCATGGTCAAAAGCAGAAGTCATCCAAGTCTAGAATAAAAGCTGTGTGAACATTATTGTTATCATTTATTGGATGAATGAATGAATGATGTAGGCCTGTATTCATTATTAAAAACAATATATATGGTTCTCTGGAGGAAACAAGAAATTATGCAGTAGGAATAGATGATTCCTTTAGGTGTATCAAACCTCTTTCTGACAAATTTTGAACAACATGGAGGAAGAAGGCAGGAGAAACTTTCCAGTTATCCCTACCAAGGTGCACTTTACTGTGAAAAAAATACCCTTCTCGAGGAAAAATAATCATGCATCCTGATATTCTTGTATTTCCTCTGTCCCAAATAACCTCCTACAAACTTATTCTACTCTGAAAACTAGAATGTGTGGTGGAGGGAGCACTAGAATTTATATTAGAAAATCCTGGTTCAAGTTACTGTTTTGCCACTTGCTGTTACTGTGACTTTCAGCTATTCTCTATGACTTTGTTTTCATCTGTAAGGTAGAGAAAATAATATCTTCCCTGTCTATGGCAGGCGATATTTGTGATGCTTAAACGTATGTGAAAAATCATTTTGAAAATTTATATTTCAGATTCAATATGCTGAATTTAAAAGTTGAGTTTATAATGGTACTATCAGATTTGGTACAAAGATCAAATGATTTATGAAAGAAGCTTAGTAGAGTGCCTGGCATATAGTGAATACACAATAAATTATTACTGTTATTTGTATCAGTTAGTTATTGCTATGTAACAAATCACCCCACACACTAATTATGGCTTAAAACACCACTTGTTTCTCACAAGTCTGTAGGTTGTCTGGCAGCTCTTCTGATCAGGCTGAGCTCGTCTGGGCTCAGTCACATGTGTGGGGATCATCTGACTGTCATCTAATCTTTGACGGCCTCGGCTATCGTGATAGATCGTGATTGGGTCCACCACATGAGTTTCACCCACCAGCAGACTAGTTCTCATCGTGATGACAGAGCACAAGACAGGAATTGGAAACATAAGGATTTTTTGAAGTCCTTACTTGCATGAGCATTGCTACAATCTCACTGACCAAAGCAAGTTATATGACAGAAAGTCAGTGTGTGGAGGGCAATACCAAAGAGCATGGATATAGGAAGGCATGAAAGATTGGTTCATTAGTGTAATCAGTATACAGCATTACCCTTGATTATCGCTATTATTTTCATTTGTTTCTGCAAATAACTCATCAGTGTTACACTAACAACCTTCTTCGACATCTACTTACTTTTAGGGCATATCAGTCATCTTAGAGCAAAATAATCTAGGAAAGGCAGAGAACAGACTGTTCACTCTATATTTTTCTCGAAAAAATTGAGTCTCATAATAAGGGACATACACAGTAGATTAGCAAAGGGTGAAGAAAGTGTGTTTCACCCTCTCTCCACCTTCCTTCTCCACCTAACTCTTATTAGCAAGAGACTACAGATAGGAATTTAGTGTTGTTGGGATATTTTGGAGGATGTTTTCCCTTTTTGTCTATCTATAGCATTTCCTTGATCATTGTGCTGTATACTTTTGTTGCAGGTAATAAGGAGATTGAGAAAATTTCTAAGGCAAGAGAGATGGTAGGAAAATTACAAAAAACAGATAGTAAAATTTAGGGAGTAAGTAGAGATCGGAGGGAGATAAAAATGCTAAGGATTTGGTAGCCAGTTCTAAAAGGTTTGTGAACTCATATGGAACATGAAAAATGATGTTCAAGTTTTTCAGTATCGCTTTATTTGGTTTTATTTTTCTGCATTGCCTACCTTTTGAATAGAATGTGCTGGTAGGACAGGAGGGGATAATTTCTTTTTCTTTCAGCTGCTGCTTGCCTTTCCATTTTCATGCCGCCAAAGCAGAGTTCAGCACAACAGAAACAGATGGAAGGAGAGTTTCAGAAGAGATGGGGTTTTAAAGCCCCAGTCTGTTAGGAAGCAGCCCTGTTTTCTCATTCCCATGGAAACAAAAAGTCCTGGGGACCTGCAGACATGACAGGAATCCACGACTTCTCTGCTGCTGCTGCCCTCTGTCTGAGTCCAAGGAAATGGATTCCAGGTCCTGCTTCTGTTTGATCAAGGGGACATACCCAGCCACTTCTTCCCCATGCCTTTCTGCCCGCCATTCATTTATTGATCTTGATATTATACCACATCATGTTAATTTCCTTTTTGGTTCTCCTTGGAGCCGGAGAGCTTTATAAGTGGAAGGTCCACAGAAATCATCTAGCCCAAACAAACTACATAGTGCATGAGAAAATGGAAGCCTGGAGAGGTGATGTTGAGGTAGAGACAGGTTGGAGCTCAGGGTTGCAGCTCCCAGCCCAGACTGTTTTGTGTCAACTTTGCTTTCTCCTTGTAGCATGTGCATTTCACCAGATGACAGGGGTCCTCTGAGCTCCTGACATGTCACCAGCTGGAAGGGCCCTGACATCACGCTGGCCCTCCATTGCTACTCTGCACCCCCAGGAACATGTGCCCCACCCCTGTTCATGGCTTCAACTGTAAACAACTCAAGATTCTCATGTAAATTGTTAACTCCAAGACATGCTTACTACACAACAGTTAAATTCAGATGTGTCTGAACCCAATTTGGACTGTAAGTCAGACATCAACGATAACTCTAATAGTACATAGTATTTTATCTGTTTGAAGCACTCATTACAAGAATACTGAGCCTTCTCAACAACCTTTTATCTCACTTTAACTAAACTTTAGTGTGTTTCTATTTATGTGAAAATCTCCCCAGTTGCATTCAGTAAAGGTGTTTTCTCCCCCAGTTAAAAGTGTAACATAAAAAAAATTGGAGTTTCTCAGTTTTCCTGGGTCTCTCTCGCATGTACAGGAGGTACATACGTTTTTAATTTTAATTTGTTTTTCTTTTGTTAAAAGAAAATGTGACATTAATTATTATAATTCAATTGATACTTTTGGAGTTATTCAAAGGTTGTGATTAGTTTTTTAAGGTGGTCTTAAGAAACTTAAACTCATGTTTTAGGATATTTCCTATTATTCTCAGGAAAAAACACACGTAACATCTGATTTGATAATGAGAACGTGCCAAGTAACTTCGAGTTTCTCTAGATTAGCGGTTTAGAAGATTGGTGGGCTTCTGACCCTATTTTGTTTAGGAAGAAACAGATTTCTTGACAGAATGAACTCAGGAAACTCAGGGATAGAGTAAAAGTGAATTTTTCATTTAGACTCTTTGTTTACAGAAATATAAGCCCATATTCCAATGTTTGGGAAGTACAGGAATCTAAACATGATTGAATCTAGGATGATTTGGGGTCTTGTAGAGCTGAGAGACATCATTACTGGAATCAGTGATCTTTCTAGAGTCTTTTGGATATGAATGTAGACAAGGCTGAATGTTTATTGATCCTGGGATGTAGCCAGTTGATTGTTTTCTCTTAAAATATAAATCCTTGATATCAGATCATTTACCTGATTTACCTTGTTCTCCTAAACATTCAAGCCCAAGCCAGCCTGTTTTGGGTGGAGATGCCTGCCTATGGTTGCAATGGTCTTCAGGGCCTTCCTCCACGTGCGGGGGCCCTGGGTAGGTTCTCAGGTAACAGGAGGCCTGTGTGCTCTGCTGTCAGCTCTTCACCTTAAATAAAGACCTACCAAAGGATTGGGGGAGAGCCATAGCAGGACTGTCCCGTAAGGCAGATTCTACCTCGACCACCTTCCACACAAGCAATCCAATTGGATTTATTCCTTTCAATTTCCCAGATTTCTAGAAAGCATGAAATTCTGTACTACCCCTTAATGGAGATCAGATTCTATGCAATATGACAGTCTCCTTTGGCCAATGGAAAGCTAGTAGCAGATGCACAACCTGCAAATGCCATTTGATGGTTAAGACAACGGAAAGAACCAGACTCTTGTAACCAGCTTTTGCACCGAATATTGACCAACATTATTCTTTCATTTATTTATTCTATTGTTCTTTATTTTATTGTTCAATTAATGAATCATTCATTCAGTAAGCACTCAGTGAATGCCTCCTTCAGTGATCCTCAATCAAAGGACCTCAGCTCTCTGTGCTGCAAACTTTTCACAGATGAGCTGCCAAATTTTCGTTAATACATAAATTTTGTTTTGATACAGAAGAGAGCATCTTATGATTACAGTGACGTCTGGTGCCTAAAGTTGGGCAGGTCCTACAGGGTAGTGTAGAGTGGGACACAACTTGCTGCAAGGACCATCAGCTAAGATGGATAAAGTCAGTGTCTAAGATAGACCGTCTCCTGGTCATGGGAGACCTTTGACTTTGGGAGTGTATGAAAGAGTGTGATGAGGGTCATAAACAATCTTTCTTCAATATTAATACTGTTCTGAAAGGGGACCAAGTGAAGACTGCGATAACTGGGAGGTGTATAGACACTGTGAATATCATTATATTTCAGGAGTGATTTCAGTAAGTTATTGCTGGCTGCTTCTTTAGCTCACAGTCTAAGTTGTACACAGGTAGTTATAACAGAGAGGCATTAACAAAATGCTGGGATTGGAGAACAGAGAAAATTTGTTTTTAGCTAAGTCACAAAAGGGCAGGAAGGAAAGGTCGAAGAAGTGATCAAGGTGAGCAAAGGCCTTTCCAGGACAAGAAAACAGCAGAGAGATGGCAGAAACTTCGTATTGTCCCCCTTTCATGAAAGAATGCCGTGTGTTTGGGTAGAGCACAGGACCATCAGGTAGAGGCTATACTTTCCAGCCTCCCTTGCAGCTGGGCATGACCATGCAACTAGGTCAGGCCAAGAGGATGTGAGCAAATGTTATGTGTGCACCTTCTGAGTCCTCTCCTTAGAGACAAAGCTACTTACCCCGGGCTCTCTCTTTGCCAGAAATGAAGGTAAGCCCACTGCAACTCTGTGGATGATGGCAATACCCCAGGAGATGGTGAAGGAGCAAGATGTTAGGAGCTGGATCCCTGAATGACTGTGTGGAGCACCGCTACTCTGCCGGCTCTGTGCCTCTCACCTCTGGACTGCTTTAGGAGAAAAACTCTAATTTAAGGCAATCTGTTTTATTTGCTAATAAATAAACAGGGTTTTTTTTGGTTGTTGTTTTTGCTCTTTGTTACGGCAACTTATCTCAAAGTCTAATACACTGCTCAAAGACACAGTGACTGAAACAGAATGATCCATTTGAGGAAATCCTTGTGACTAGAGCACGGAGGATTGAGTGGGGAGTGGTGGCAGGTGGGGCTGGAAAGCTTGGAATGGCAGGAATCAGCGTGCTTTTGTGTGCTGGAAGTCATGGCTGGGTTTGATTTCTCACAACACAGGCAGCGATGGGCTGTGTAGAGACAGCCTCTGTCTTAATAGGACAGCAGCGGGGTCTGCTTCCCACAGGAGTCTTGCCCCCAAACCAAAAGCTGACGACACCTCCACACTGGCCTCTCACAGCCGTGGTGCTGAATCGCTGGCTGTGCGTTGTCACACACCACACCTCTGCTCTTCCTCCAAGCCTCCCAGCTTCTCATCTTGTGATTCACCTGTCAGTTGATAGCTTCGCCTTGCCCCTTGAATTTCCCTTGTGAACCAGCTGTCCTGTCGACGCCCTGCCCTGTCCCTCCGGCCCTCCACAGAGACCCCTACTGAATCCACCACAGACCCTGGACCACACTTGATGCACTCCAGAAATTTACCACCTTTTTGTCAAATCTGACAGGTATTCTGCTTCCAGGAAAAATTAATGGGAGAATTTCTCTGTCCACATTGAATTTTACTGCTCTGTTTGTTAACCAGCTCTTCTATATTTACCTTCTTACTGGCTGTGTTTGACAATTTGGAAAACAGCTTATTCAGAGAAAATAAAGACTTTTAAAAATCCTATTTCCAATAATCAGGAAAGCTGTACTTCGTTTTTTTTTTAAATTTTCCTACCAAACTTTTTAACTACTCTCTTTCCAAGAATCTTCCATATACAGTCAGAACCCTTTTGCTTGGTGACATTGAATGTCAGTCAGCTCTCTGTGCTTCCACAAAGTTAAACGTTCACTGCAGCCCCCATTACTGATTGCTGAATCGTCTCCCTTTCCGGATTCCCTTTCCACCCTTCTCCACCCTGCTCTGTGCCCTGGGAGACTGACCTGTGTAGACGACCATAGGCGTGCTCTCTGGCTTCCAGGTGAACTCGGCCAATGGGAGAGCCTGGCAGAAGACCAGGGGCTGCAAGGCAAATACCCTCAGGGTGTTTGTGCCCCACAGCTCCCTCCCTGCTGAGCAGCTGAGGGTTGGCTGCAGAGTCAGGCACATCCGTCTACCAAAGACCACAGCTCCTGTGAGGTGGTCAGACCAGGTCTCCACACAGCTCTTCTCTGGGCTTCAGGTTCTGCTAACTGCTTCTTCCCTTACTTCTTCTGACAGCACTGGCTCCCCACTGCTACTTTTCATGGGGAGCTGTACCATGTCTTGTTGGTTTCTCTAATTCTGCCCCTACCTCTGTAAATAGTCCTTTTATTAAACTAGCCTCAATTATCTAGATTTAGTGTGCCATCAGTTTCCTACTGGAAGACTGGCTGGTACAGTGATGAAGCTGGAAGTGTATAGAATGTACCACGTGGACACCGAAAGGAGGCTAGCGCCTTAGGTGTATTCCCTTGGTCTGAACAACCTGATCCAACCAGTCCCCCAACTTCACCTCATATACTTTTAGTCATTTCTTCAGGCCAGAGGACTCGTTCAACCAGCCGTAATGTGGGCACGGCCCTAGAAAGTATGTCACTACAGACACAGGGAACAGATGTCTCTCTTCCCCACAGAGCACTCTTTTTCCCCAAGGAACTTGTTCTCTCTCTGTCTCTGTCACTGTCTATTATCTTTCTATCTATCTACCAACTTACCTACCTATCTATATTTATCTGTATCTCTATCTATCTATCTATCTATCTATCTATCTATCTGTCTATCTATCATCCATCTGTGTGTATACAGGCACATACATCTATGTGTATAAATACAGAATTATTTTTTCTGAACCAATTGAAGGTAAGTTACATGAAGGCACTTTACCTTTAAATACTCCAGTGTGTATTTCCTAGGAATAGAAATATCCTCTTACATAAGCACAGTACAGATCTCAGGTCCACACAGTTACATTGGTATAATGCTTTTATCTAATCTGGCAGCCATATTCTGGTTTTGTCAGTTGATCTAATAATGTTCTTTTTAGCACTTCATTCTTCTCCAGGGCAGGATTCTAGGGTCGGGAATTGCATTTAGTTGTCATGCTCTTTTAGTCTCCTTTCGTCCAAAACATTTCCACAGCCTTTCATTGTCTTTTATAACATTGACATATCTGAAAAATAGAGCCCACCCCCCACACGTGCGTCCTTCTTTTTAGAAACAGCACAGTCCTCATTTTGTTTTCATCTGCTGCTTCCTCACAGTGAGATTGGGGTTGTGCATTTCTGGCTGTCCAGCTGCACAGGTGGAGCTGTGTCCTTCACAAGGTACCATGGCAGGAGAACACGACGTTCCCAGGTGCAGGTGACTCTCATCTCTGTGGAATACATATTAGGCTTTTTCCTCCCTTAAACTGCTAAGCAGGCTGTGGGGAAATGCCTCAGACATGCAGGTGTCCCGCTCCTTACCCACATCTCCCCTGGACTTAGCATCCATCGCTGTTTCCTGCTGACCTGATCTTTACTCTGTGGCTATCAAATGAAGATTTTTCCCTCTCCAGCATTCTCTACAACATTCTCCACATCGCCATTCAGCCCTCAGCATTCTGCTGTAAGAGAGCCCTCCCTTCTCTCCATTTATTTATGTATCTTTTAAAATCATCCATATGGATTGACACATTCTCTCTTTTCAATAGTTTATTACTGTACTGAAGATTTCAGTGCTTCGCTTGTACCCGATTCGGCCCATGGGAGGCCTTTGAGCCGTCTCCCAAGTCCTGGTAACGTGCTCCATTATTTTTCGCCTGCACGCCTTTACTTTCTGGCTTCACAAGATGTTCCAGGCTTGTCTTGCCCTCCCTGCCCTAGGCTTGGAATCAGCCTTTTTCCAGAGTAGTCTGATCCCTCTTTGTGGGAAATATGAGCGACCACTCCCTGGGCACTAGGTGTACTTATTGCTGCTGGGGTGGCTTTGCTGCGTGTTGTTCTGAGCAGGCAGAAGTAGGAAACATAAGCAGGCATATACACTTATACATACGCACACGCACAAATGTGCACACAGAAGCACAGAAACCCCTATAGACACATACAGATCACACTTTAGAAATCCTGAGTTTGCACAATACCTCCAATTCCTGTCTATTCCTGGAGGCCTTTCTTGCCTTGCCCATTCCACTTTTGTCTGCCCTTCCTCCACAGCGAGAACCCAACAACATCAACATATTTATTCTTTGGTTCAATTCTGTCCTACATCTAAGATATTTTCCAAATTGCTTCACCCATACCACTAAATTTAACAAGCTCCTGTGTTAATCGGTGTTCTCCAGAGAAACAGAACAAATAGGGTGTGAATAAAGAGGGCGAGTGAGTGAGAGATTGATTTTAAGGAATTGGCACACGAGATTGTGGAAGCTGGCAAGTCCCAAGACCCAAGGAAGAGTTGATGTTGCACCTCGAGTCAGAAGACAGTCTGGAGTCAGAATTCCTTCCTTGGGGGACCTCAGACTTTTCTTTTAAGGTCTTCAACTGATTGGAGGAGGCCCACCTCCATTAAGGAGAGTAATCTGCTTTACTCAAAGCCTACTGATTTAAATGCTAATCTCATCCAAAAACACCTCAAGTGACATCTAGGATGGGGTTTGACCAAATATGATGGTACTGTGGCTTAGCTAAGTTGACACATAAAATTAACCATTATACCTACTAAGAAGAAGAAAACTTTTTTCAAAAGAAATCTCCAGGCGAAGCCTGGTATGGGCCATGGAGGAATTGGGGGCACCCCTTGCGAGAGGTGGGGGAAGGAGTAGAATGCCGCTCTCCTGCCCTTGCCTGCCCTGGAAGCCCCAGGGCTCCCTGCAGCGCAGACTGAGAAGTGCTGCTCTAGCCCAAAGGAGTATCACTGGGAAGGGATTCCTTTGGGAGGAGGGGACAGGGAAGTGGCCTTTTAGGGCCCTCAAGTCACCCCTCGTCTATGCCTCCCCACTGGGAGACAGTCCCCACCCACATCTCTCTTAGCTTCTCCTTTCCCTGCTGAGGGCGGGCACCGGGACGCACGCTGGACAAGCTCTTTCCACATCATCCTCTCCCCCACACTCATACCCCTCCTCTTAGCCATATAAGGCAAAGAAATTTGTTTGATTTTTCAAACTGATTTGGATTTTCTTTCTTTTTAAGTTCAGAGGATGGAGACGTGCTGCTGATATGAGGGAATCCCTAGGAAATTTCGTAATCTGGAAGTCCAAGGTTACAGCACTCCTCTGACAAATGCTTCTCTCTCGGGGAAGGAAAAGTGTTCCCAGTAACCGTGACTCCCACAGCCCAGATCTCACGCTTATCAGTTTTGGGCGATGGTGTCAGTCTCGCTTCAGTGGAAGCATCTTATTCCACTGAGACAGTGGGAGCAGTGCTTGATCCCCCACTAGAGATAACCGTGGAGAGGTGCTGTCGGACATGCCGGGAATTCTAAGTGAAACAGCCATGCACAGAACCCTCAAGAGAGAGGAGGCCTCAGTTCCAACCTAAAGAACGTGATGGACGATCCGCGCAAAGGTGTCCTCACCAGGCAAGATTCTTAATTGCATGCGTGTGAGGGGCGTGGTTGGGCTGGTGCAGAGGGACACGGGCGCTTCACTCCACGCACACTTTGAAAGGGCTCACGGTCACAGCCCAGCCTTCAGCTGTTCGTATCTTTAAGGAATCAGTGTGACTCAGGGTGAGCAGTCTGTGCCAAGGCATTCCTCAGGGGCCTGGAGCACTGCAGGCATGGCCTGCCTTTGTCACAGGCAGTGACATGTGTGGAAAAAAAGAGCTGCAGAAATGGGAGAGAGAAGAGAGCCAAGGAAAGTCCGCCCAGCTGTGGAGAAAGTGAGAGGGAGGCTAACAGTAAAATGCGTGTCCCAGTGCTGGCACTGTTGCTCTTCCCACGTGCAGGCCTGTCTCCTCACTGAGTAGGACCAGGTAGCTCGATGTCTGCACCCCAGAGCAAGCTCCTCTCTCCCCAGATCACAATTCTTTGGGATACAGCCCAAACTTGCTTCTAATCTACATTCTGCGTCCTCACTCTGGGTACCTTTCCAGGCGCTTCTCATACCATAAGCAATGCGTGTCTGCCCCACAAACATACCTATCCCTGGTGACACCTGGGCCCTGCAGTGTGCTTCCTTTTCCTGTAATGTCCTTCCGTACCCTCCTCTGGCCAGTGCCTCTTCTTTGAGACCTCACTTCCTCCGCGACGCCTGCCCCGACTCTCCTGGTTCCTCCTCTGTGTCCCATGGGCCCCGCGGGATGCTCCCGGGCTACAATCACTCATCACTACGACGACGGCCTCCCCACGGAAGCGCGCCTTTGTTACGCGGGTCCCCTCGGCCAGACCCTGCGCCCACTGTTCCCGGCGGGCCCTAAAGCCCTTCCCGCCTGCGGTTCACGCTGACGCCACGGCCCGGGTCCTGACTTCCCACCCCAACCCCCTCCACGGCCTGGGCCTCATCCTAGACCTGGGGCTGGGTATCTTTCCTCCAGGATTAAGCACAAATTTTCGTTCCTGTTGGTGTCCCCCTTTGGTTGTAATTACCCTGGGCTTCTCCAGGTGACAACTGTGTTCTCTCCAATCTGGCTCCAGCGCTGGCCTCCTCTTCCTCCCGGCGGCCTGACCCCAGGGAGAAGCGGGCTCCACCGCATGCCAACCCTAAGGGTGGAAATAGCGCCGTATCTTTGTGCGCGACCCGCACAATGCCTGGCACGCGGGTGGGAGTCAGTGCTCACTGGATAGTGAATAAATAAACCCCGATGCTCGCGCGCGATGATTTAATACAAACTCTGTTAACAGGACGTACCTCAGGGGAGTGATTACAGAGGGCTGAGGGGAGAAAAGAGAGATGAAAATGTTCATTTTCTACCCTTTTCCACTATTAGAACTTTTTTTTCTCACCATGTATATGTTTTAATTAACAATAATAGTAATAAGACGACGTTCAGACGGCAGCATCATCAACGTGGTGCCTGCGCTTCGGGAGGAGTCTGCTCGCCGCCTTAACAGAGCGCCGGGCAGGTCGCTGCAACAACAGAAATTACTTCCCCATAGTTCTGGAACCCGAGAGCAAGGCGTCCGCAGGGTTGGTCCCTTCCGAGGCCTCTCTCCCTAGCTTGCGGATGGCCGTCTTCCCGCTGTGTCCTCACATGGCCTTCCCTCTCACGTTTCAGTGTCCTAATCCCCTATTCGCATAAGCACAAGAGCCGCCTTGGACGAGGGCTCACCCTAATCATCTCTGTGAAGGCCTCTTCTCCAACTACAGTCACATCCTGAGGTCCTGGGCGTTAGGGCTTCAACACGAATTTTGGGGGACGCAATTCAGCCCATAACCCTTCCCACTAGGTATTGATCCCCAAGTGAGGAGGTGACCACAGCCTTCCTCTTGGCTCTAGTCTGCCCGTCTCCGCGTCAGTGCGCCGCGGCCCCTCCCTCCCTGCTCTCCTAAAAGCACCCCGGCGCTCTGTTTTGACGCAGCTAAGCTGGCTGGTGTTCACGCAGATCCTGATTCTCCATCCTGGCTGCACCCAGGTTCACCCAGGAAGCTTTACAAATTCCAATGCCAGGGTCCGGCCCTCAGAGGTCCTGATGTGACTGATGTGGGAAGCAGCCGGGACGGTAGAGCGTTTAGAGCTCCGCGGGCGAATCTGAGGTGCAGCCAAGTTGATGGAGAGTCATGGATGTAGACCCTCTCTGCCGGGTCTGTGAGTCTGGGTAGAAACTCAAGACAAATGCAGGTGCTGCCACGCTCTCTCTGTTGCAGGTGATGATTTGAGGCGGTTGGAAGCCGAGACCCAGTGCGGGCTTTCGAGGCAGAGCTTTAAAATCGTCTCTGGAGTTGGTCCAGTCTGTGTCTACAGAGTAAATAGTGAAACCCAGAAATTCATCTTTATGTTGCTAACATTTAGTAATAAAATCGTGGGTGGTTGATAAAACTGTTGAATAAATGAACAAGGAGGTGAGCGAACCCATGAATGAGTGAATGATCACTGCCCAACCAGCAATACTCGTTAATCTGTGTCTGCTAGGCGTGGAGTCCCGGCGCGATTCTGGATAAACATTTCTTCTTTGCATCTCCCCTTCTCTGTACATTTAAAGACCAGCACTTAAAGCATCGTTACTTTAGACAGGTTCAAAGGCCATCGATCGCATAACAGCTTTTCTTAATTTTACAATTTTCCTGCAGCCGTCGCCGTGGGAGTTGGGCAATTTCCTTGGGTCCAGAAGCGCGGTCTCTGCAGTTGTTACCCCTCCTCCTTGCGGTTTCTTGAGACTAAACTTTCCTCTGGTTTTTGTCTACTTTGGGATGCCTTTCAGATGTCTTAAATTTTGTCTGTACCTGCTAGGGATTTGCATGACCCCTTTGCTCCTCCTCTACTGGGGAAGCAGCAAATATCCAAACTTTCTGACAAATGATCACTGAACTTTTAATGAGCATGTGCTCCGCATCAGACACTGTACTGAACTCTTTATACGGATTATTTCATTTTATTCTCAGAATAACCCTATTCTGTGAGTCCTCCTACTATGCCCATTTTACAAATGAGAAGACTGAGGTTCAGGGTTCAGGGTTTACCCAAGGCCACACATAATAGTCGTCAGAGCCAGGATTCAAACCCGAGCCCTAGCCTGTGCTCTTGGCCACCACAGGACACCATTTTTAAAGTATAAAAAAAAAAATCCTAGAACACACGTAAAGTTGTAGTTTTATTTATTTAGTTTACGAATAATAGATGCACAAATTATTATTACAGATACAGTTGACAGATAGTGGATTCACAAAGCCCTCTGAATAGTCAATCACAGCCGTGTTGGAAACTGCGTTATGACTGACTTTGGGCTGAGCTACTGTTACGCAAGTTGATTTATCTACCAATTTACAAACAGCTTGGTGTGGCTCACCCTACATTGGTTGATTTGTGTGTCTTTGTGTGCGGAGGATTGGCCTTGAGCTAACATCTGTGGCCAATCTTCCTGTTTTTTTTTCCTCCCCAAAGCCCCAGCACATAGCTGTATAGCCTAGTTGTAAGTCCTTCTAGTTCTTCTACGTGGGACGCTGCCTCAGCATGGCTTGATGAGCAGTGTGTAGGTCCACGCCCAGGATCCAAACCAGCGAACCCTGGGCTGCCCGAGCAAAGTGTGCAAACTTAACCAGTTGGCCATAGGGCTGGTTGATTTTTGTCAGTTTTACTTCCAGCAGGAACTACAGAGCTTGTAATTTTATAAATGACGAAATATCACCTCATACCCGGTAGAATGGCTAAAATGAAGTATACTGAGAATAATACCAAGTGTGGACAAGGACGTGGAGCAAGGAGAATTCTCACGTATCGCTGGCGGGCATGCAACCGTTATGCTGGCAGAGCTATTTGACTCTTTAAACCATGTTCATGTGGAATTTTGAGAAATATCTGTTGCTCTAATTCTCCACAGGAACAATTTGATAAGAGAGAAACAATATCATCATCTCAAAATCTAACCTAAAAGGCATTAGATAAAATTGAACACGTCTTTCTGACAAAAATGGTTTAGAAAACTTGTAACAGAAGAAGTTTGCTTAAACTGATAAAGGTTTTCTACCAACACTCACCAATAATATCATATATGTAATCACAAAAAGTAAAAAACATTTCATTACAAATCAGGAACAAGACAAAATACCCACTCTCACTATATCTATTTTGTAATTTACTAGAAATCCTGTGAGTATAGTAAGTTAAAAAAATAATAAACAAAAAAGCAAGTGAAAGGTATATAGATTTCCAAGGAAGATGCAAAACTGCCATTGCTCACAAATTATATGAAAGTCCACGAAGAAGGTCCTGGGGACCCTATGTCTAATTATAGAACCAATCAATGAGTTTGCCGAGATTGCTGGATGTGAATGCATAAAAAATCAGGTGCATTCCTATGTGCTAGCAACAAATGTAAAAAATATAGTTAAGAAAGATATTGTTTTAAATAACAACAAATATACCACAGTACTTAAGAATCTATCTTTTGGGCCAGCCCTGGTGGCCTAATGGTTAAGTTTGTTGTGCTCTGCTTTGGGGGCCCAGGTTCACTTCCCAGGTGCAGACCTACACCGCTCGTCTGTCAGTGGCCATGCTGTGGTGGTGGCTCACGTACATAAAGAGAAAGATTGTGGCAGTGAGTGTTAGCTCAGGGTGAATCTCCCTCAGCAAAAAAAAAAAAAAAAAAAAAGAATTAGTCATTCAAAAAATGTCCGAGACTGCTTTGGAGATAAATATAAAGTGTAAAAATTAAAGCCAATCTAAATAGAAGCGTATATCATGATTTGGGATGGGAACGCTCAATATCTTAAAGCTACCAAATGTCCCCAAATTCGTAGAATAAATCAATGCAACTCAAATCAAAACTCAACAGGCGTTTGTTTCCTTTTATTGAAAAGTTAATTTTAAAATGTATATGGATGCCTAAAGGACCAATAAGAGCCAAGAAAATTCTGGAAAAATAAAAGGTCAGGGCTCACTTTACTGCATGCTGTGTTAAAAATCTATAGTAAGGCAGACAGGGCAGTATTGATGACAAGGTAACTAGGCCAGTGGAACAGAATAGAGAGCCCAGCAAGAGATCTGAACATGTAGAAATTAGACATATGACAAAGGTGACTGTAAACCAGGGTTCAGAGTGCTCTCATGTTTAGCTTTTTTCTGTCTATAACTTTAATTTTAAGTGCAGTTTGTGTGCAAGATAACCATGAGCCCCAAAGATGCTGTGTTAAGGAAAAATTCTTCTTCTCTACTTCCACACTCAATTCTTCTGGCCATCACATGTGTGTGGGGTTTTTCTCACACAAAGTAATTGGGTGTGTCGACGAAAATAATCCATAACCAATTTATAAATGAAAATTTTGGAGAGTTTATTCTGAGCTAAAATCTGAGGACCATGGCCCGGGGCCTTTCTTCCCAAAGGAAGAAAGGGCGCCTAAGAAGTGAGGTATACAGAGTGGTTATATACCCCAAACAGGATATTTCGCATATGATTGAAATGTCCCTCCCACAATAGTCACAAGATTGCCCTGTCGGCACAGTGCTTGATGGACACAGCAGGTAGTGGTCTGCTATCTTGGTGGGCGTAGCAGGAGGCAAGTCTATTGTCTCGAGCTGGGTGGTCACAGGTGAGCGCAGCAATCAGTTCCTAGCCTAAGGAAAGATGCTTAATCCTTAAGGAGATGCCAATGTTGGGAGGGGGAGGGAAGTTGAACATTTATCTCAAGGGCCTTTGTTCTTGCCGTAGGGAGTATCTAAAGCAGATACACAAAGCATGATCAACGGCCATGGTCAGGACCTTTTGGAAAGACACGGTCAGGCGGAATTAGGTTTACACCAAATGGCTTCCTCATATACTCCAATATATCCTATTGCTTTCCATTTTTATTTGTCAGGTGTCCTACAAATTTCACTCAGTTCTGACATTACCTCAAGAACATCAGATCCCATAGTTAACGACTCAGTCCTGCAAGACTGCACCCCAACTTCAGACACCAATCACAAGTCCAGGTTGTCACCTAGCTTCTGACCGGCCCAGATTACCATTTTGTTACAAACGATATGACTCAGCACAGCCAGATGGAAGAGAAGCATTGGACAAGGAGTGGGGGAAGGGGCACGGAGCTTCCATGCCCTCTCCAGACACCTTCCCAGCATATCCACACTCTCACCAGCCCGGAAGTCCTCAGTCTTCAGAGATTTCTGTGGAGGCTTCGTTACTTAGGCGCTATTGGTTAAACCATTGGCCATTGGAGACGGAACTCAATCTCCAGCCCCTCTCCCTTCCTTGGAGGCAGGGAGGTGGCACTGGAAGTTCTAACCCTCTAATCACAGAGTTGGTTCTCTTAAAAACCAGCCCCATCCTTAGGGGCTTTGCAAAAGTCACCTTATTAGCATAAACTCAGGTATGGTTCAAAGGGGCTTGTTATGAGTAACAGCTTTATCGCTCCTATCACTCAGGAAATTCCAAGGTTTTGGGAGCTCTGTGCTGGGAATGGGACAAAGATCAAACATACATTTCTTATTGTAAATCACAATGTCACACACTGCTTCCTTGAAAGTAATCACCTGACTCCCTAGCAGCTTCCAAAGATGCCCTCCTCCATCAACCAACCCCCGCTAGCAAGGCTTGTCCTGCCACTGCATTGTATATACGAGCTCAATTTACTTAGTTTCAAAATGTTGCTTGTTATTTTTATAAACTTACGTTCCTTGTCCAGTGAGATATTTTTCTGTCAAACTGATTTCGGTACCCTCAGTTACCCATGTATCACACCTTTTCACATTAGTGGTGGAAGTATTTGGTTCCTCTCACAGCAGTTCCCTGAGCAGCAGGGCTGCCAGGAGCGACCTCGCCTGTCTGGAGCACAGCAGAGAAGCATCTGGCAGCCCCGGTCTTTTTCTCTATGGGGTAAGGAAGTCCTGTCACGTTTGGAAGGCAGGAAGCAAGATAAACAGAGTGGAGGAGAAAAACAGGAAGAATGGGAGAGTCTGGAGCAAGAACAAAAGAAGACTAACACTTTAAAACAGTGAAGAGAAAGCCTGTTTTCGTTATAGTTCTATGATCGGAGGACAACTGTGCTGATCAAGTCCTCTGCCTGAGTATTTAGGGAACAGCGTTGGCGTTTTGGCATCACAGCGTTCAGGAATTGGGCTGACTCCATCAGCAGGGGCTAGAGCAAAGCATCTATAGGGAATTAGCTGAATCTTGCTTAGTTTGGTGACAAGTGTTTGCAGGAAAGTCCAACCAGATTACCCCCCACCCTCCAACCTAATATAAAAGATGCAGCTTTTCAAAGATATTTTTGGTATTAGAGGTATCTGCCTTACATAAAACAACTACTCAACAGATCAAACTAGATAACAGCTAGTATTATTAATAATAAGAGGTAGCTGTACCACTGAGTTCTCGCCACATGCTAAATATTCCAGCTGTGTTATCTTGTCGAATCTTCACCCCACCACCATCAACCTAGTGCTGTTATTATCCCATTTTATAACTGAGGCCACTGAGGCCACCTTAAGTGATGTTCCCCCCTCACAGAGTTAGAACATGGCGCAGACTCAAACCAGGCTTCAGATTCTACTATACCTTAGAGCTGGTTCTTGGGAATCTTCCTGACTATGGCAGCTGGCACAAGCGGAAGAGGAGGGGCGGAAGAAGCAGGAGATGGCTGCAGAAGCAGAGCGGCTGTGGTGGCAGGCGTTTCCTCTGGGGACACAGGGCCAGTGCCAGGCAACATGGTGACTCAGGTGTGGACCTCTGACTGCCCTCCTCTCGGGAATGGCCCCTACCGTCCTACCAGAACTTAGGTCAGGAGTCAGTTGGCCCAGGATCTGACCCCCGTGGTCACTGCCCGGGGAAGCAGTAACTGTAGGTGAGCCGTTTCACCTCTCGGAGCCTCAGTTGCCTCCTTAGTGAAATGAGGACATTGGACTAGGTAAATTTGAGAGTTTCTAACATCTGAGTCTTCCCTCGGAACTTTATTATTTCCATACATCTATCAGTGGATTTTAGTAGCAATTTTCAAACAATGTTCCATGGAAGTGATTCAGAAGTTCTGCAGAGAATAAAATATTTTCCAACAAGTAAGGAACTCATTGAAAATATCTATATATATACTATTATTTGCAATGAGATTTTACTTGAAAAAAGAGTTCATTGCTGTTCAACTCGAAAATCATACAATAAAAAACTATCAAAGACAAGATGAGTTTTTAAGACCCACAGGAATGACTTTAGAAGGTGGGCATTTCAGGCTGAACAGGGTACATGGGAGGTCCCCACCTTAAGGGCCCACAGTTGCGCCACTAAAGGCACTTCTCCCACCCACCCAGAGGTCAGACCTCCCGGACCACTCAGCCCAGTGGGCACTATTCCCGGGGGACAGGTTTTCTGTAAGCAAAGGCTACAGCAGTCTCTCGTTGCAGAGGTCCCTGGGTGACCAGCAAGTTTGCCACCCCGATGGGTGGATCTGTCCTTGCCTTTCCTAGCACGTCAGTTGACACACATCTATTTAAGAACATCTTTAGAAAAAAATACCACATTAAATGTTACACATCAGTTGTGAGATGCATCCCAATTTCAGAAAATTAAAATGTGAAAAAAGATGAGTCATAGAAATCAAAAGTTGTCAAACAGCTTTCTTTGCTGGAGTCCCTGCTGTGCTGTAATAGAGACCAGGGACCATTTTCTGTGGCATGGTTTCTGTGTATCTAATCATGAATCTGAGCCTGTGTCAGGAGCTCACAGCCTCTCACTAAGTTTCTCATGTTTGCGTGGGAGTGGAGCTGTCTTGCTGGTAGGATGCTTCAAATTAGCTATGCCACCCAATTAAGTTTCCCTTTGCTCACAATGGCCCTTTGTGACATTTTCCTCCCACTCTTTGGGATGAAATTGGCCCTTCTTTAAGATGATGACTCTTCTTCTGCACCCCGTACAAATAACAGGTGCTCACAGGACTCCTCTGAGCAGCTGGGAGTGACATGCCCACTCCTGCAATCAGTCAGTCAAACACCCCAGGGTGGGAGGCAGAGTCAGTTAACGTTTCTGCCCTTTTCCCCATCGCTCTGCTTCCGTCTGCAGAGCAGGCTCCAGAACAGGTGATTGATTCACATTAGTCAGTGAGGAGAAGGAGAAGAAAAGGGAGGGTGAGCTTGAAGAGATGTAGTGAATATAGAAGAATATTTCCCTCCTGCTCCTAAGCCTTCCATTTATTTTCTGCTCTCCAAAAGGAGTTCTGAATGGTTAGAGGATTTTGTCTGGCACAAGGAAGAGAAGATACAACTCACAATGGCTAAAACCATGGAGAAACTCAGCTCATATAACAGGATTTTCCATGGTTAATTCAGAGGCTCGCAGATGATACCAAGCACAGGGATTCTTTTCATCTTTCTCCTCAGCCGCCCTCAGCATTCCCTCTTTATTCCAAGAAAGCTGTAGGGTCAACAGGCATCACATCTTGATAGAAGCAGCAAAAGGGGACAATCTTTTCCTTGAGTCTCTTTCAAAAAGCTAGGAAATTTTTCCTAAGATCCCATCCTTCCGCAAGCTCCTCTACCATCTCATTTGCCAGAATTGGGTCACTGGTGTTATTAGTAAAGCAGTCACTGTGAGGGGAAATGATATCACTGTCATTAGCTTGGATCAGTCAGGATTGATCTGGTCACACAAGGAAAAGGGGGTACCAGAACAAAACAGAGGCCTGAGAAGGATCTCCGCTGGTTCCCAGCCTACAGGGTCTGCTACGAAGATCTACAGCCAACGTGACATCCTGAAACCTAAAAAACTGGACTGGTTCTAAAAGGATCTGTTGAAAGTATTTTGTTACAGAAGTCTTGGCCGGCCCTTGTTCTGGCCAAGTCTCCTGGGACGGAAGGTATTCCTGTGGAGATCCACAGGTGCTGTGGGATGACAGATGTGCTGTCCTGAAGGGGTTTGTAGGGTGGCATCTCCTGTACTCCAAATCTATTCTTCACCCTATTTTCATTTTTCTAAAATACAGACCTGAGCATGTCACTCCCCAGCTCAAAAGGCCAAGTGACATTCCAACCTGTTCCCAAGCCACCTTTCTCTTCACACTTCATTTCCTCTATATTGGGATACACAGGAATATGTCTTTTTTTTTTTCGGTTTCCTTTGTCTTTGCTGTGTCTTCAACGCCCTTTCCTATTTGCCTGCTTGGTAAACTCCTACTTATCCTTAAAGACCCAAATCGAATGTCAAAATTCACTCCCATTCTCTAATTTCCCCTTCATTTGCCTTTCCATTATCATGGCTATCATTACTCTTAGATCATCCCCTTGCTATTACAGCCTCCTCACAAGTCTCTTTGCCTCTTGCCTCTTTGTAATTCATTTTCCACACTACAGAAAACGTCTAGACCTCTAGTCTAATCGTGTCCCTCTCTTGCTAATATTTTTCATTGGCTGTCCATAGTGCCCAGGGTGAAGCTCCGTAACACAGCTCAGAAAACCCATATTCATCAGGACATCCACTCCCCACCCGCCGTTACATGCGCTGCTGTGCCAACCGATCTTCAGGTTGTGAGTACGGTACACACTTTCTCACCTCCCAGGTTTGTGCAAATTGTGTTGCATGTGTGTTGCATCTCCACCCCTTCAGCCTTCAGGGCTCACTGACGGAGGTGACTTGCCTAAGTCCTGGTTGGTGCTCTCTTGTATGTTTTGAGAGCCTCTGGAGTTCTCTCTAACATAATGCTTAAACCTCTGAGGTGTCACAGGTTCTCTGAAGTTCCTTGAGGACAAGGTCTGCTTTTCCTACGTAGTTGTAACTCTGGCTCATAGAGAGGATTCAGATGTACGTAAAAGATGATACCTGAGTGGATCTGGCAAGGTAAGTTGGAGCAATGTAGGCCTTAGAGATACCCATTCCCTCAACCCTTTGCAAACTTGGTTACGGTGTAGGCACCATGGTTAAAGCTGCAAGCCTTAACTGTGGCATGGAACCATTACTTTAAAAAAGTTTCTAAAACTTTCAGCATTTGTGGATCATTTGCTTCGTGTATGAGTCATACAAATCACCAAGAAATGTAAACATTTTCACAAGATTCATCATAATTTAAAGAATGAAACTAAAACATAATATGATAACATCGTTGTTATCATTATTACTAGTCTTTTCATGTCAGTAAGAAGGATGATACTTCTTTACCATCTTTCATGAAGGGGGCAGGGGGCTACAGATACATTGAGCCAATTGGCCAGATTTCACATCCAGTTTGTATTTCTCTTGGTTCTATTAAATTACAACATTCTAACTCACGATGAAACATTTGGGAGATAATCAGCAAGTGTTTGGTGAATCTTTCAAGTGCTTCTGGGGAAATGATGGAAAGACTTCTCACCAGGGCTCTCTCCACTCCAGCAGCAATAAACTAGAAACTCAATGTTGGATGTTTCACCCTGGGAAATAGTGCTGGATGGATTATTAAATGCAATCTGGGTGAGTTCAGCTTCAGAAAGTATTTTGTTATGTTTTTTTAGCATGTTCTTAAAATTTTTAAATATTTTTATTATATAGGATCAGCTTATTTCTCCAATGATTGAAGGAAATCCTCTAGGATTGGAAAAAATTGAAACACTTAGCAATCAAATCATTTATGTCATAATTCAGTCTTTTAGAGAAATCTTTTTTGTCCTACTGACTTTTTAGTCTCTATTTCATTTATTTCTGCTCTGATTTTTATTATTTCCTTCCTTCTGCTGATTTGGGGTTTTGTTCTTCTTTTTCCAGTACCTTTAAGTGCACTGTTAGATTGTTTTTCTACCTCTGTTGAGGTAGGCCTGAATTGCTATAAACTTCCCTCTTAGAACCACTTTTGCTGTATCCCATAGATTTTGGCATGTTGTATTTTCATTTTCATTTGTCTCCAGGTAATTTTTCATATCTCCTTTGATTTCTTAATTGACCCAATCATTGCTCAGTAGCATTTTGTTTAATCTCCAGATTTTTGTGGCTTTTCTGATTTTCTTCCTGTAGTTAAGTTCTAGTTTCATACCTTTGTGGTCAGAAAAGATGCTTGGTATTATTTCCATCTTCTTAAATTTATTGAGACTTACTTTGTGGCCTAATATGTGATCAGTTCTGGAGAATGTTCCGTGTGCATTTGAAAAGAATATGTATTCTGTGGTTTTTGGGTGGAATGTTCTATATATCTCTGCTAAGTCCATCTGGTCTAATGTGTCATTTAAGGCTAATGTTTCCTTATTGATCTTCGGTTTGGATGATCTATCCATTGCTGTAAGTGGAGTGTTAAAGTCCCCTACTATTATTGTGTTACTGTCTATTTCTCCTTTTATGTCTGTTAATAATTGCTTTATATATTTAGATGTTCCTATGTTGGGTGCATAGAAACAAGTGTTTTATCCACTTATTGGATTGTTCCCTTTATCATTATGTAGTGCACGTCTTTGTCTCTTGTTACAGTTTCTGTTTTAAAGTCTATCTTGTCTGGTATAAGTATTGCTACCCCTGCTTTCTTTTCTTTGCCACTTGCACAGAGTATCTTTTTCCATCCTTTTACTTTCAGTTTGTGAGTGTCTTTGGGTGTGAAATGTGTCTCTTGTATGCAGCATATGTGTGGGTCTTGTTTTTTTATCCAATCAGTCACTCTATGCCTTTTGATTGGAGCATTTAGTCCATTGACATTTAAAGTAGCTATTGGTAAATATGTATTTATTGTCATTTTGTTATTTTTCTTTTTCCTGGGCATTTTAGTAGTTCTTCTCTGTTCCTTTCTTCTTCTCTTGCTCTCTTTTCTTGTGGTTTGATGGCTTTCTTTAGTCAAATGTTTGATTTCTTTCTTCTTACTTATTTGTTTATTTATTATAGGTTTCTGGTTTGTGATTACCATGAGGTTCCTATAATATATATATTATATAGCAATCTATAGTGAGTTGATAGTCTCTTTAGCTTGACCTCTTGCTAAGAGATCTACTCTTTTACTCCCCTCCTCCCACATTTCTCACTTAAATAATTCCCTTCAGCATTTCTTGTAGAACTGCCTTCTTGGTGATAACCTCCTTCAATTTTTGCTTGTCTAGGAAGCTCTTTATCTTTCTGTCCATTCTGAATGATAACCTTGCTGGATAGAGTATTCTTGGCTGTAGGTTTTTTCCTTTCAGAACTTTAAATATGTCTTGCCACTGTCTTCTAGCCTATAAGGTTTCATCTGAGAAGTCTGCGATAGCCTTATGGGCTTTCCTTTGTATGTAACTTGTTGCCTTTCTCTTGCCACTTTTAGTATTCTCTCTTTAGCTTTAATTTTGGACATTTTAACTATAATGTGTGTTGGTGTGGGCCTTTTTGGGTTTATCTTGTTTGGTGCTCTCTGTGCTTCCTGTACCTGGATGTCTGTCTCCTTCCTTAGGTTAGGAAAGTTTCCAGCTATTATTTCTTCAAATAGATTCTCTGCCCCTTTGTCTCTCTCTTCTCCTTCTGGGACCTATAATATGAATGTTAGTGTACTTGACATTGTCCCATAGTTCCCTTGGACTGTTCTTGCTCTTTTTAATTCTTTTTTCTTTTATCTGTTCAGCTTGGGTGATTTCCTCTAGTCTTTTGTCCAGCTTGCTGTTCCATTCTTCTGTTTCATCTACTCTGCTATTGAGTCCCTCTAGTGAATTTTTCATTTCCAGTATTGTATTCCTCATTTCTGATTGGTTCTTTTTTATATTTTCCAATTTGTGGACATTCTCACTGTGTTCATATAGTCTTCTCCCAACATCAGTGAGCATCCTTTTTGTTTGAACTCTTTGTCAGGTGGATTGCTTACTTCTGTTTCATGTAGGTCTTATTCAGGGGTTTTGTCCTGTTCCCTTGCTTGGAATGTATTCCTTTGCCTCCTCATTATGCCTCTTTCTCTGTGCTTATATCTATGTATTAGGTGAGTTGGCTATGTATCCTGATCTTGGAGAAGTGAGCTTATGTAAGAGATGCCTTTTGAGGCCCAGCAGTGTGCTTCCCTCTCATCACCAGTTCAGATGTTCCAAGAGTGACCTCTGTGTGGGCTGTTTGTGTCTTTCTGCTGTGGCAGGGTTGCTCTTACTGCAGGTACCCAGGGAGTCTAGTCTTTCCCTCCCTGGCTGGCTGTTTGTAAACTGGGTTTGGGGAGCACCAGCACCATTGGCTGCAAGGTCTAATAGCACATTCCTGTTGCAGTTTTCCTCTTAATTGGGTAGGTGCCTAGTGTAGCTGGTTGCTAGGCTCAGGGGCTTACAGTTGCTGTAGGCTTCAGGCCTGCAAGGCTGTTGTCAACTCTCTTAGGATTGCAGCTGAGTGGCACTGGCCCCAGGCACAGGAGCACGCAACTGTTTCAGGCTTTGGAAGGTGGGGCTGATCCTCTTTGTGGCTATTTGTGAAGCACAGGTCTTCTGCCACAGATAAGCCCCTCCCCCCCACAGGTCTACACACATCGTCAACACACTTCTGGTCTGTGTACACTTCCAAACCCCCTGGAATGTGCCCAGTTGCCCCACTGCAGAGGCCCTCACCTCTCCACCAATGCCCTCCACACTTCACCTGATCCTCCCTCAGGCCCTGCCCCACAGAGGTGGACACACTCACCTGCCTGTAGAGGATCAATGCACCCAGTCTATGGAGGCCAACAAGTAGTCTGAGGGCTTGCTGTTTAGTGGGGCTGGTCCCTAGGGTGGGCTGCCTGCCCTGGCTGAACTGGATTAAATCTGTTCTCTAGTGGATGTGGCAGACCCCTGGGCTAACAAGCCAGAGGAAGAACTACAATGACGTCTCACAGTGTCTGTGTCAGCATGCCTGTACTAGGTCACAACAATGGCCACCACCAATAGCTCAGTCTCCAGAGAGGTATCACTTCTCACTGAGATGCACCCAGAGCCTTCCAGGTGAGTCTCTTCTCACCAAAGGACTGTGCCACTTTCTTTCTGGTGATTTTAGGTTGCTCTCTGAGATGGGTGAATTTGTGTGTGGGCCCTTCAAGAGTCAGGGTTTTTTCAGCTTTTGTCCAATAGCTTTTCTGGGGTATTCCCCCATTGCAGTTAATAGCCAGCAAAGCCAGATAGTAAGACCCTGGTCTCAGTTGTGCTGAGTCTGAAGGATGCTTATAGCAGTAAATGGCTGGCTGTGAGGCTCCGTGTCTTGTGAAGGTGGCTTTCTTTTTCCCCAGAAGGAATTTATGCCTCTTCTCCCTCAGTCAGGACTGTCCCTTGTTGTGAGGGTTCTTTTTATCCAGTTTTCAGTTTTCTATCCAGGGTAATTTTTCCAGGAATAGTTGTTACAATTGTTACAACTGTTACAACCTGATTGTGTTTGTGGGATGAGGTGAGTCCAGAGTCTGCCTATGCCGCCATCTTGACGAGATCTCTCTAGAGAAATCTTGACAGCTTATCCTCCACATTAAAAAGCATGCTTTTTCAGTCCTGAAGTGGTAGTTTTATGCTAGCTGTTCCATATGTTGATAATATTATACATATGATATTTGAACAAATCACTTGAAATCATAGAAGTAATTTTTGCTGGGGTAACCATACATCCCTGTGGCACTCTCAGATTGTGTCTGTTATCCCAATAAAATTATTGAAAGTGCCTCCCAGGAGCTGGCCTGGTGACATAGTGATTGAGTTCATGCCCTCCACTTCAGCGACCCGGGGTTGCAGGTTCAGATCCTGGGTATGGACACTGTTCATCAAGTCATGCCATGGTGGTGTCCCATATACAAAATAGAGGAAGATTGGCATAGTTGTTAGCTCAGGGACAGTCTTCATCACCAAAAAAAAAGTGCCTCCTTTCACTCTTAAAAATGCCCATAATCAGACAATCAATGATAGAGTCTCTCTAGTCCTTCCTGGCATTAATAGTGTTATTTAATGTAGAAATATTTCTATAGATGGTCTCATGTGACTGTTTTTTCCTATGACAATGTGGAAAAGTGGAAGTTTTTAGTTACTGCCCATTTTTTTTCCATATAACATGCTAAATAGTTTTATCCTTAGTAGCTATGATTTGATCATATTTATACTTGCCATTATTTCCTTCAACCCAAAATCAAGATCATGAGTCATGCAGCATTGAATGTCAATGAGTGAATGTAGTAATGTGGGGTCTGGGATCCAGGAGCATATTCTTTTTTTTTTTTAAAGATTGACACCTGAGCTAACAACTGTTGTCAATCTTCTTTGGTTTTCTGCTAGACCATTTGTTAGACCATTTAGCATGCCAGTCCTTTTCTCCCCAATACCCCCAGTATATAATTGTATATTTTTTCAGTTGTGGGTCCTTCTAGTTGTGGCATGTGGGATGCCACCTCAGCATGGCCTGATGAGCGGTGACATGCCCACGCCCAGGATCTGAATCTGTGAAACCCTGGGCCGTCAAAGCAGAGCACACGAACTTAACCACTCAGCCACGGGGCCGACCCCCAGAGCATATTCTTTTACTCTCATAAAAAACTTGCTTCCTAGAAGTCCGAACCTGCCAACACTGACCCAAACACACTTTTCCCAGTCCATGTCACTTCTCACGGAGGAATTTGCAGTTAATGAAAATCTGGTCTCTGTAGTGGTGTGGGATTTCAGCACTGAGTGGAACAGATCCCACCCAGACTTCTCCCTGCACGTTTCAGTGTGGATTCAGGCTCAGCATATCTGTAGCTCCATCCACACCCACCCACCCCAGCCATGAATGTGTGACAGTGCTTCCACGTCATATGTATTTGTCATTATGTGACAGCCAGTAGTTCCACTTGGTAAAGGAATTATGTCTAACAGCTCATTCTGTTTCCTCTCAAGCACCATATTTTTGTGTCTACATAAGTTTCATAAACTTAGCAATAGTTTGGCCTATGTCTAATTTTGCAATAAGGAGTAAAATTATGAATGTTGTCTTACTAGTACTGGTCTCTGCTTTTAGTGACAAAATACATCAGTTCCCTCCTGAAATGTATTATTTAGGGCTTGTGCTGGAAAATGTTCATTAGTTTACAATGAAGGTCATTCTTTATTTGAAAATTATAGGAAAGTTCTGCTGGCTTCATACCACCCTTTGACAAAATTTCAAAACAGTGTATGAAGAAATAGGGATAAATGGATTATTGGTTCAATAAAATGAATTTAATATTTTCATCACTTATTCTTCCTTTTTGCATTTTCTTTTTAGGCTGCATGTAGGAAATTGCTCATTTGTAGATTGCCTTGAACCAAAGCAAATAAATTCACATTCTATATTTGCACCAAGTTTCTGATCTCCATTTACAATTATAACATTTTTATGAGTTCTTATATTTATGATACATTTTTATCATTATTTTCACTTCAGAAAGCCATTTTGAGCCTCTGGTCCATTTTTATGAATTAGAGAAATAAAACTAATAGTAACGTTAATATGAGCTGACTCTTCTGATAAAGCATAGTACAAACTTTGAGAATGAATTGGCTGTTAAGACTATAACAACATTTCTGTGAAAACCACTATTAATCTTTTATTTCAAATGTGTGCAATGTACATTGAACCAAAATCTCTTTGCTTTTCCCTGTGAGCCTGCCAGGGGACTCACAGTGTTCTGCACATGTTTTTAGAACAATGCCTCGAAGGGTGGAAGCAGTGGTTTGGAACAGCTTCCCTACATATGGACCTCTGCTGGCCAGAAAGGCATAACCCACAGGACTGAAAGTTATCCTCCCAGGTGTCATGCCTTACACCACGCTAGCACAGAGAAAACCACGCTCTCAAATGCGGAAACTTGAGAGATCAGGAAAGAGATTGTCTGAGTTTCCTTGGTTACAACAGTGGTGTTTGACAGTCCTCACAGCCTGGAAGCTCTGTCTGAAAGCAAGAACAGAGAGCACTCTGCCCAACGGACAGTGACGTCGGTCACCAAGAGCACCCGGGACCATACAAAGCATAGAGCTTTATGAGGCTTGACTACAAAACAGTGATCCCAGTTTTGCAAAGCTTTATGTACATGAAAACCAATCTTGTTAAGTTAATCTATTAATTTATTCATTCATGTATTGATCCTTTAATGTACATTTATTTGAGTGACCATTTCTCTCTATTCAAACTTACTACAATCTCGCCTTTACCTTCTCCACCCTACTCTATTTACACCATAAATCATTTTCACCAGGTTCTGAGTCTCAGCTTATATATATAATACATATATATAATAAATATATATGTATTATATATATACATTTTAGATGGCACATGAGCTAACATCTGTTGCCAATTTTTTTTCCCTTCTTCTTCTTCTCCCCAAAGCCCCCCAGTACATAGTTGTGTATTCTAGCTGTAGGTCCTTCCAGTTGTGCTATGTGGGATGCTGCCTCAGCATGGCCTGACGAATGATGCCATGTCCATGTCCAGGATCCAAACCAGCAAAATCCTGGGTGCCAAAGCAGAGTGCATGAACTCAACCACTTGGCCACAGGGCTGGCCCCTATATATGTATATATATTTTTAATTGAGCTATAACTTACTTACAGTTTATATACAGATTTTAAATGTATTGTTCAAGTAGTTTTGACAAATTGATATCAAGAAGCAGAACATTTCTATAAATTAAGATTTGAAATCACAATTATTATATTTTTAGTCTGATGAGGTCTTTTTTGAATCATTTAACACCTATCTGGTCATATTTTAGGTCTTTTAAATAGTATATTAGACATAACTAAAGAGAGAATTACTGAACTAGATGATAAATTTGAAAAAATTATCTAGTGTGTAGCATATACACACAAAGAAATGGACAGTAAAAGAGAGAATAGGAGATATTGAGGCTGTGTATCCAGAGTACACAAAATTCTCTTAAAAGTCTAAAAATGAGCAAAAGATTGGGATAGACATTTCCCCAAAGAAGATATACAAATGGCCCATAAGCCACATGAAAATGTGCTGAACATCATTAGTCATTAGGGAAAAGCAAACTAAATCACAGCAACTTCCTGCACACTAGGATGGCTATAATAAGAACGATGGAGATGACAAATATTGGGAAGGATGTGGAGACATTGGAACCTTCATGCATTGGGTACAACGAAAATGGCATAGCCACCATGAGAAAAAGTTTGGCTGTTCCCCAAAAAGTTAAACATGGAGGTGCTGTATGTCTCATCACATATACTCCCAGGAATACACCCAAGATAAATGAAAATATAAGTCTTCACAAAAACTTGTACACAAATGTCTATAGCAGCATTATTCACAATAGCCCCAAAGTGGAAACAATCCACAAGTCCATCACTGATGAATGGATAAACAAAATGTAGTATGGCCATGCACTGCATAACAACATTTTGTTCAACAACGAACTGCATATATGACAGTGGTCCCAACAGATTAGTACCATATAGGCTAGATGTGTAGTAGGCTGTACCATCTAGGTTGTATAGGCACACTCTATGATGTCTTCTCAATGACAAAATTTCCCATCAACACATTCCTCAGAATGTACCCCATCATTAAGCAATGCATGACTGTACATCCCTACAGTGAAATATTGTTCAGCCATAAAGAGGCGTGCAGTGCTGACACATGCTACAACATGATAAACCCAAAATCATTCTGCTAAGTGAAAGAAGCCAGTCACAGAAGACCACATGTTGTATGATTCCATTTATATAAAATGTCCAGAATAGGCAAAACTATTGAAAAAGTAGATTAGTGATTGCCCAGGGCTGCACTGGAGGTGGGGAATAAGGAAGAGTGGGGAGTGACTGCTAATGAGTACAAGATTTCTTTTTGGGGTGATAGAAATGATCTAAAATTAGATAGTGGTGATAGTTGTACAACTCTGTGACTATACTAAAAATCACTGAATTGTAAAGGTTAGATGGGTGGATCTTATATATCTCAATAAAATTGTTTTAAAAATATGATGGGCAAACCATTAGAAGAAATCTAGGAAAGCTCTTTTTTTTCCTCAAGGTAAGAAAGGACATCTTAAATAAGATCCCCAAAGTGCAAACCATAAAGGAAATGAGTGATAAAATTAACTACATTGATAAACCTAACTGCCTTGAATTACAAACTTCTGTTTTTCAAAAGATACCATCAAGAAAGTGAAGAGACAGGCCACAATCTGGGAGAAGGTATTTGCAACGTATGTTCTCTATACCAAGTCTGTGGCAGTATTAAAATGTGGAACTGGTTTTGAAAGGAATTTGGTATTTAGGGTAAATCTGATGGTGCGTTTTTGCACCATCCTTCCTAAGCCTGGGATGGATTTTGCTTGTCCACAGCCTGGTCACTGCTGCCACATTGCCTTGTGACTGTGCAGATGCATGGCGAGAAGGCGCGGGGGATGTGGTAGGAAATACAACCTGGAATCCAGATGCTAGATCTGGGTGACTGGCCTTGCCAAACGAAGTTTTTCTCATCAAGGAGGCTCACCTGGCCTCAGGGACCTGACTGTGGACAAGCCAAAGGCCACTGCTGCCAGCCTGATTGTGCCTCTTGTCTAACAGAATGCTCACTGAATGGTCCCAGCTCCACGTGCTCTGGAATTTCTTATTAACAATTTATCCTTTCAGCTTGCAGCAGTAAAATGCTGTTTGCATAAGATTTACGTACTAGAGCGCTCATTCCTCACCAAGCCTCTGCCATTTGGGAAAGTTATCTTATCTTATTCTCCTCCTAGTTCTATAAAAGTCTTCTGGTTGCTTCACATTCTTGCCAAGACTTGCCATTGTCGGAGCCTGACATTTCTGCCAGTAGGTGAGAGTACTTAATAAACCTGTAACATGTTGATCCACCTTTGGTCTATGTCCTTGATATAGCCCCTTGGTATATGTCTAAGAAGCTTTTGGACATGCGAACCAGGAGAGAAGAATATTCATAGTAGCATTGTTTGTAAAAGTAAAAGGCTGCAAGCCACCAAAATCACCAAAGAACGGAGAAAAGAAGAATGCCTTTTCATCTAGTCACACGGTGGAATACCATGCAGAAGCGAAGACAACTGAACGCGAGCTACAAATTTCAATGTGGATTTATTTTATAAATATAATGTTAATGAAAAAAGCATGTCACGGAAAAATAACTATAGCTCAATTACCTATGCATAAAGGTTAAAAGCTTGCAAACTTAAACTAACTATAATTTATAGACACATATGTGATAAAAATAAAGGTCAGCAAGGGAACATGGAAGACCAGTTTCAGGACTGCAGGATCATAGGCACCTTTCGGAGGAGAGAAGGCAGTTTGATCACGAAGGGGCATACCGGGAGCATCAAAGGCATTCGTTTTGTTTTATTTCTTAAGTTGGGTGCCACAGGCATTCATTTCTTTATTATTTATACTATTTATATATTAAACATATATTCTCAAAATGAATGCTTCATTATAGAATTTTTAAATAAGTTGTTGGAAATATGTGACATATTTATATAAAACAAAAAGTATTCCCAAATGGTATATTTCTATATGTATATACAAATGTACTTTAAAAATATTAACTATTCAATAGCTTTAAAAATTATTAATGTGGGGGCTGCCCAGTGGTGCAGCGGCTAAGTTCACACGTTCCGCTTCAGTGGCCCGGGATTCGCCAGTTCCGATCCCGGATGTGGACACAGCACCACTTGGCAAGCCATGCTGTGGCAGGCGTCCCACATATAAAGTAGAGGAAGATGGGCACGGATGTGAGCTCAGGGCCAGTCTTCCTTAGCAAAAAAGAGGAGGATTGGTAGCAGATGTTAGCTCAGGCTAATCTTCTTAAAAAAAAAAAAATTATTAATGTGCAAAACAGGCCACCTGGTTAAAGCTTAGGGGTGGTGACAGCACCCGCCGACCACATGCTGTGTGTGACTCTTGAGCTCCACCCCACATGGTCCGGGGATACAATGTCCCAATGTTAGACCATTTAGCATGCCAGTCCTTTTTCTCCCCCTTATCAAAGACTTCCAGAATTGCCATCACTTAGCTTAATTCTACAGAGTTTTCTTTTGTTTTTGTTTTTTTCAAAAGAATCTCTCATACTCAAACTTACCCCAAACCCTCTTATACTAGTCTAGTGTGGTGGGTCCAGAGAACAGGAGGTCAATGAGAGGGGCACCTGCCACACTATTGAAATAAACATGTTGTTCCATACCATATCGACAGGGGAATTTTTAAACAGTCACATCAAAATATTCTGCTTCAATGATATTTCAGGCAATAAATACAAAAATGTTATTTCATTTTTACAACCTAGATCTGAGCATTCCTAGTTTTTCAGGTCCAATTAGAAACAGCAAGGCGTTCTGAGAGATGCTCAATGCTCTTCTTAGGTTTCTCACTCGTTTGTATCTCATTACTATCGGGACCAAGAGCCCCGTGTGTTCCGGGGGAAGAGGAGAGAGGACTTTACAGACAAGGAAACCCCAAACACACATTCACATGGGTTTATCAAAACAAACATTTTGTACGTGTGTGTGTATAAAATAACAACTTCCTTACTTATAACTTGATGATTGGAGATTAGTCTGAGTTGAATTTTGGAATTATATTTGGGAATAGTGAGCAACTATAGGAACTGCTTTTAATGCTTACATATACTAATTTAACCCTCACAGTAATCATGAGACAGGTTCTATTATTATTTTCAACATCACACATCTAAAATTTAACATGTTCAAAATTGATCTGCCGGCCCCTACCACAAACCTTCCTCATAGTCTTACCCTTCTTAGTTCACGGAAATTTCATCCTTCCTGTTGCTGACATGGAAAACCTGGAAGTCATCCTTAATTTCTCTCTTTCTCTCCCAGGACCAATACATGTGGTTATGCAGGTTGTGCACTGCACAAGATAAGGAGCTGCCATTCACATTGCAGACAGCACAGATTTGTGTATTAAGTGCAATAATTTTCCAGTACCTGCCAATTCTAACAAAATAAGTATATTATAATAATTTTCTGAGAAGTGGAAGGAAAATGTTGTAATTACAGGCCATGGGTCCTTTCGCCATCTACGCTGAATTATTCCTGCAGCTTCCCTGCTTCCACTGTTGTACTCCTTCAGCCGCTCTCCGCAGTGTGGTCAGCAAGGCCCCATGAGTCAGGTCCAGTCACACCTTGGCTCAAAACCCCCTGATGGGTTCTCATGCAGAGAAAAGCCAGCGTCCTTAGGACAGACCTGTGAGATCTGTCCCTGACATGGCTCTGACTTCCTTCTCCCGCTCCCTACTCACCCTGCAACGCTAGCCTCCTGACAGCCCCACAGGGCCCCGGTGCTCCTTTCGCTCTCTGCTCACTCCCTTCCCACTTTCAGGTCTTCACCTGATGTCCCCTGTCAGTGGGGCCTCCCCTGGCCACCCTATTTACAACTGCAGTCCTGTCCCATGCCCCAAGCCTGTCCCGGCTTTAATGCAGCCGCAGCACTCGTCACTGTCTGGATTCCTGACGCATCTCATTTATTTGAATACTTTTTCTTTGGGTAAGTGTAAACCCACGGGGCAGGAACCTTTGCTCCAGTCACTGTGGGTCCCAGGCACCTGGAAGACTCCTGGCACAGAGGAGCAATCAGTCAACACTTGTTAAGTGTATACATTTTCCTCTTACAGAGAAATCATGAAGGTACTTTTTAAAGGCCGAGAGCCAGTACGTGGTATAAGCAGGATATAAACCCAGCCCGGCAAACTCCAGACCCTTCTCTCCAAGCTCTCCTCTACTGCTGTGTATCCAAAGACATGATTCTTCAGCACTGGTGGTGAGGACGCTGCTGCTGCTGCTGCTGGCGAGGATAACAGTAGCCAACATTTTTAATGCCTCCGTGTGCCACGCACTGTGCTTTCCCTCTAGTGCCTTATGTATTATCTAATTTAACATCCAGGAAACCCTACAGAACAGCACAAGCTTCCCTTCTCCCTGAGGGGACGGCAGGAAACTAGCAACTTCACATTCCACGTGAACAGCTTGGACGTTGTGTCGCTGTGAGAGAGAGCCAGTGCGGTCGCCCTATTATGGTTGGCTTCTCCTGCTCAATCTATTGTTCATTTATTCACTCACACATTCATTTATTTATTCATTCATTCAACGAACATTTATTGAATGATTGCCATGCGATGTACTATGCCGAGTTCAAGGCTACAAAGATAAAGAACCCCATCCTCTGCCCGTGAGGGATTCGCAGCCTAGCCAGAGAGAAAATACGATAGCACGTGACCCCTGTGAAGGAGTAAGTGTGACGTTAGGAATATCCTGGGCATTAGGGGACGGTGTACCAGAGCTAGGAAGCTCTGTGGGGAAGGGGCGGGAAAGGGAAAGCAGGAGCCAGAAGGACTTCAAATGAGGTCACGATTAGATCAGACTTTCCTCTTGTAACAGCCCCCAGCAGTGTCTGCATGGGAACCAAATGAAGGGGGCAGGGCCAGGCGGGCAGAGGCAGCAGACGCCCGCGCTTGGAAGCTGCTGCTGTGACGCAGGTGTTTTGACTCGGGGATATTTTGAGGTGGCCTAAAGATAATTACATTTTCAACTAATTACCAAGGGATGTGCAAAACAGCCGTCTCGCCTCGCTGCAAACCGTCGTCCCAGGCCGGCTCCTGGATCTGCGGAGGTTGGGGACCGGATCAGAAGCGGGCTGAGCACTAGACCACACCGGGCAGATGCGCCGCGTGCAGCCGCGCTCGCTGCAGGCTCCTGGCTCAGACAGAGCGGCTCGCGCCGTGAGCGCCCCTCCTCTGAGGGTTCCCGTGTGGTTTGCGAGAGCCGCTCCTCAGATCCTCCGGTTCGTCCCGGGCAGTTACATTGGGAACAATGATTTCCTTTCTGTTAATAAGTATTAAGTGCTTTAACCAATATGTATTCTGTTTTCCATCAGCAAAATCTCAAGAATGGCAAGCTCTGCTTTTATGGGCTTCCACATAATGTTCCATTTCTTCGGGGGTTCATCTTCTACACTGGAAGGGAAGATGGAGAGAGAGTGTGTTAATTAGGACTATTTTAATTGCAAGTTTAAAAAAGCCATTGCCTTATAAAACTGGGGAGTCTGGACTGCCGCTGACTTGAGGCGGCTGGAGGGAGGGGCTCCAGCTGAGAGGCGCTTTCTCCACGTGGCAGGCTAACACTCCTGTCCCACCAGCGGAGCAAACCCAGGCAAAATAGAGTTTTTCCAGACAGCTTCTGTAACACTGTCCCAGGAAAGACTGATCGACTAGCTCGGGTCATAGGCTAATCCCTAAACTGAGGTCCAAGATAGCGGGTATTTCAATTGGCCGGGCTGGAGGCAGCTGTCTCTCTACGGCGGGCGGCGGTGGGGGAGCCGCCGGGTGCCCGTTCAGCCCGACCGGAATGCCAAGGATGGTACTTCCTAAGCAGAGAGTTTTTTTTTTACCAGCAAAAAGGGGGGAAGCTGTGTGAGATATCCTTCTAGCTATAGTGACCATTCAATTTATTGTCCAAGATGGATAAATAATGCTTATCCCAGGATAACAGACATGAACCAGAACGGTCCTAGACCACGTGGGAAATATGGTGACCCCACTTATGGGGGAGAGGGTATTTGGGCACAACATGATCCTTTATTTTTCACTCCAAACTGTACAGAAAATCTTCAATTAAATTTCTAACAGTTCTTTCAGTACTCTTATAATATATACACGCATTTAATATCAAACTCATTCATGGTTTCATGGCTTTGATACCCTTTTATCTGTTAACCTTGACTTACTGGAATTTAAAGCATCTTTTTTCCCTGAATATAATAGTCATCTGTCAAAAGAACTCAGGAAAAAATAATATTAAATAATGCAGATATAACTAAAGTATAAAATAAAAATCTCTGTAGTTGGGAAATTGGGAAATCCATGTGTTAGCAATATCTATTGGTCACACAAAACCCGTGAGTCTTGACCAGGCTGTTTTGACTCCGATGCTTAGAGACCAAAGAGGAAGTTATCCTGGGAATCCATGGGTGAAATAACCGTCAGGACCTCCACGAAGGTAGCGACTGCACATCCGAAAGGACGGGACTGAGTCGAGAGATTTATTTAGGAGATAGGATCCAGGGGGGTTGTAGGGGAGAGAGTGTCTGCTTTACTTAGAGAGATTCTAAGTCCTCGTTCTATGGAGCCTTTTGTAAGATAAAAATAATAATTTAAAAATCATTATTAAAGTAATACACGTTCACAGAAAGTTTGGAAAACCCATAAGAGTAGAAAGCATAAGAATCTCATTTTTACGTCATCTTTATGCATTCGTTCTTTTCATTATTGTATTTCTTTCTGTAAATTTTCTGTCTAAAGCCTTTGACCATTTTTCTATTGGTTTGTTGCCTTTTTTAAGTTGACTAGTTGGAACTTTTTATAAATTAAGGATATTGCCTCAGATCAGTTGAGCTTTCTAGATGGGAGCCTGTCTGGTGGCTCCCACCTCTGCTGAGAGTTGGGCTCTCCAGTAGCTCCTCTCCTTGAGCAGTTTTAATACTACAAGAAGCTAGCTGCTCTTCAGCAGTTACTGTGCATCAGGCCTGGTGAACGTGGCCTCCCAAGCAGAGCCGTCTCCTGCGGCCGCAGGCCCACAGCGGCCGGCACGCGGCAGCAAATACATATGCACTTGGTGAACAACGATGGCAGCAACGTTCTTGAAGGATGGCTATCGCCAGCAGTTAGTAAACATGTTGCATACACTATTTCATGTAAATCCTCCTAATAATTCTATGAGGTAAGTGCAGTTATCATCACCATTTAACAGACGAGGAGACTGAGCGTAAAGAAGTTAATAATTCATCTGAGATCCCACAGTTAGAGCTGAGATTAAAACTCGGCTCTGTCTCACTTTGGAGTTTAAGCTTTTGACTTTGCTGTCAAGAGAACAGAATCTAGAAGAGGAATTTTAGATGTGGAGCACGGACACTTGACCCAGTGAAGAATTCAGCATTAACGTGGTCTCACATCACAAAATTTATCCCCTGAAGTTATTTGGAAGCAGTTTTTTTTTTTTTAAATGAAATTGAGAGCTTTGCATTATACAACTAGAAAAATCCCAGATCATAAATTTCATGTTTCTCAAAGCCCCTGAATTATAGTACCATGCAGAGTTTGGTAGGGAAAGGACCCAATGGAGGGTGAAAAGACCCCACGGGTCATAAAATGGGCTAATGATTCAGACTGGCATCGTGAAACCACCCGGGAGTGCAGGAGGCAAAGCCCGCTTCACGGGATTAGCTCTTGCTGTGCTGAGCTTCCACAGTAACTCAGACTGAACGCTCGCTCACACTGCGTTCAGTGTTTGTTACACAAGTTAGTTGAGATCCTCTTCCACTCACACAATTTTATGAGTGCTCATCTGTAAAATCCTCTTCCTGTAGCTAGGATCAGATTCCTAACTGATGCAGCCAGTTTAGACTGAGTTCATGTCTGTAAGCAGTGGGCCACCCTCATGGTCACAGGAAGACCACGTCCTCTGCAGCCCGCCTGCCTCTCTCAGTTCAGTCCAGGCTGACTTGCTGCCAGGTCAAGCAGAGACGCCTTGTTCAGAGCCAGCTAACGACTCCCTTTCTCTGGGGTACTCAGGAGGATGGCTCGTTTGCAGGGCATTGCTCCCAGGGGGAACCACGTGATGGGCTGTACTGCCTGGTCCTCCCAACTTAGTCAAAAGTGGAACATGCTGGCTACTGACGAACAGCTGCCTTTTGCCCATCTTCCTTTTCACCATTTTCTCTATGGCTAGTTGGTTAGACTACCTTTTGTGTGTTTTTGTGGAAGAGCACAGGACCATGAATCAGAGATACGTTTCCTTGTCCTGTGCGACTTAGGACAAGGCATTTCAATTTCTGAGCCTCAGTTTCCTCAGTTGTAAATTAGGGATAATATCTTCCTTGCGGGATAGTTGCAAAGATGAAATGAGGTAATGCATTTGAAAATGCATCATAAAGCTCTATGCACCTTACGAATATTTTCTCATACATAATTTTATTCCAATTTTACAACTCAGGAGCCTGAAATTCATTGAGAGTAAGGCCACCTCTCTGATAAGAAACAAAGCAAGCATTTGAACCAAGTCTCAGCCAGAGCCTCTAATCTTTATTTCATATGCCCTCTCCTTAAATTCGGTTTGTTAAGGTGAATGTAATTTTTTTTGCAATGTATGCTAGAATTTTTAACCCTGATTTCAAGAGGCCCACGCGGCGCTCCGCGGGACTGTGCCCCAGCGCTCCCTAGTACCTAGCCAAGAGAAGAGGACCCAGTCTGGACCTCCTTCGGTTGCACACAGAGTTCCCGTAGACCTGCAGTTGGGGCACACGCAAACGTGTCAGTGCCTGTCACTGCGGCACCAGCTGCGGCAGCTCAGAGCGCTGTTTTCACACTGAACAGTTCAGTGAAGAGAACGCCCTGCGTTTGTTCTCCGTCCGCTGCGCTCCCGCGCTCTGCAGGTGAGGCTCTCTGACGACGCGCTCTGCCGGCGGCTGCAGGTGATCCCCTCACCGAGAGGATACAACAGAAAGCGCGACGTCCTGCCCTAGCGCGCGGACAAAGGAGGCTCGCTGCCTGTCACAGGAAGTCACTAATGAAACCCACCATCTGCTCGGGAAACCTGCAAAAACACTTCAAAGGGGGAGGAAAAGAGCGGGATCTTTTCCTGCTTTCCTGCTTGAGAAATCTGCTGCAAAAGTTGATGTATATCCTGAATTTGGGTAATCATAGCTTCTTTATAAGTAATCAACACTTCTTTGTTGACTTACAGTTCCTCATTTGGTATTTTTCTTGCAGCGGACTGCATGAATTCCACTAATTAACTGACTCCTTAGCAATCCCTCAGTTGCCACAGCGTGCAAGGCTCCGGGTGGAGCCCCGGAAACGGCGCGGCCACACGCGGCTTCGCAAACGGAGAGGGCCGGAGCAGCGCCCTCTGCCGGCCGCCCTGCGCCCTCCCCACCGCCCAGCTCCCTGCCAGAACCAGCCCTCCTCCGGCCAAGCACCCGGCGCGAGGCACAGGCGGGAGCTGCGCAAGCCGCCTGCAAGGGGCCCAGGGATGACGAAAGCTCCGAGGGCGAGGGCAGAGCCCTGTGGGCAGCTCTGGGATTCACCTTTGATTTCAAAGCTGGTTAAAATTTAGAGTCCAAAATAACAAGGGATCACTGGTGTACTTCTGATTAGTTGGTCAGTAGGCTTAGATTAGGGTTACTTTGTCCCTTTCTATTATTATTATTAAAAATGATCTTTCCTGTCTAGGAAGTATGATATGCACAGTGCGACTTCAGAAAACTATAACAAAAATAACCAAAAGAAACAAAACACCATACTTTCAGAAAAACTTTTGTTGTGCATGTTTCAGTACTCACGCAAGAACTTAATACTGTTATACCTCAGGCATAATTCTTTTAGCAGTGAACTGAGCAGTAATTTATGCCAACAAGTACCCATCTGCAGGATGATTTTTAATGACTAGTGTTTTACTCTATAGATATCTAGTAATATAACCAATCCCCCTTTTTTGGGATTTAGATTATTTCTAGTTTTTCACTACTTTAAACCATGATGTCATAATTAGCCTTCTGTAAACATATTTTCTTACCATAAATCCACAGCAGTGAAATTGTGGTTCAAATTAGTATGTTATAAGGTGGTGGGTACCTCTCGCCTGACTGCCATTGGTAGGATACTCATTTCACTCCCACCACTTGGATAGGTACGTGCCAATCTTCCATGCCCTTTCCACTGTCATAGCATTCTTTTTAATATTAGTCAATGTGTTTGGTTTGAAAATGGTAGTTCATGGAATTACTTATAAAATTTTCTTCTGTTATTTTTTTTCTTCCTTTTCTTTTTTTTTTCACTTGAGGAAGATTATCCCTGAGCTAACATCTCGGCCAGTCTTCCTCCATTTTGTACATGGGATGCAGCCACAGCATGGCTTGATGAGTGGCGTGTAGGTCCGCACCAGGGAACCAAACCCATGAACCTCGGGCTGCAGAAGCAGAGGGCACGAACTTAACCACTATGCCACAGGGCTGGCCCCTCTTCTGTTGTTTTTAAGTGAACAGTGAGGCTGAATGTTTTTTCTCATGTTTGTATTCATCTTTTGCCTTTTTTTCCCCCGAGAATTGCTCATTTATGTCCTATGTCTATTTTCCTATTGGTGAGTACCTCCTTTCCTTATTAATTTAAAGACCTGTTTTATTTTAACAATAATAATCATTTTTCATGGTGCAAAGATTTTCCCTAGTATGTCATTTATTTTGTGGGTATGCATGTTTAATCCACAAAACTTTTTAACACGTGTTGTGAATCTCTCTTCATCTTCTCTATAATATTTTCCATCTTTGGTGTTTTGTTTACAATAGGTTTTCCTATCCAAAGACTGATTAGCCAGATCTTTTATGTTTTTATTTTGGACATTGATTTACTTGGAATTTATCTTGGTTTAGACTTTGAAGTAAGGATCTAACTTCATTCTTTTTCCAAATGGCTACACAATTTTCCCAAGATCCCTTATTGAACAGTCTACTGTTATCATACACGAAATACTTATGAATCCTCAGGTCCGTTTCTGATGGGCCTTTGTTTTTCGTGCAGAGGGAGAGCGGGGAGACGAGCCCTTCAGGATGCGGCAAGGCTCGTAGTCCGAGTGTGACTACAGACTGGAAATGAAGGGATGAAAGAGGTAAGTTAAAAGCGTAGGTGATTATTTTCAAGTGTCTAAAAGATACTAAGGTACAGTTTTGTCCCCATTTTTCTTTGACGTGTTTGGTTTTTAAAATGTGATCGCAATTTAATAATTACACATAAATTACACATGTGTTAAAATTCTTTTTCTGTACTAGTCCACACTAGTTTTTTTCCATAAATAATATATTGTTAAGAAAACTCTTCTAGTAGAATCAGTTTGCACTTGGTTACAAATGCATAGCAGATAACTAGATTAAAGCTAGAAGAACCATTATTGGGATTTTTTTTTTCGGCTAAGAATAGAGGGGAAGACATCCCGTCCCCCTTCAGTCAGGACCCCTGCTAGACTATCTAGTAACTGACAGGCTTTATTGTAGTGATCCTTTGAGAAGATTCCATATCCCCTTTTGCTGTAACTCATTCCAATATTTAATGATTTTCGTTAATATAAAAATCTCTCATGCAGCAACTTTCTTCAGGCTATTGTCCCTCAGACTTCTCTTCTCCAGATTGAACAATCCGAAATCCATATGCAGACCAAATCAAGGTAATGTCTCATATTTATTCGGTGTTCAAGAACATCCGAGCAACCAGTGACACCAATTGAGGAGCAAGCACACACACACAAGCGTATGCACATGCACACTCCCTCATTTAAAAATATTTAAGATTGACTCTAAAATTTCCATTTTAATTTTGGCAAAATGTCTTTTATTTTGCCTAAACAAGGACCAGCTGTAATACACTCAATTCGCTTTTCATTTTAGTGAAAAATGTGAGCAAAGCCCGAGAGGATCCCCCTGCACAGGGGCCCTGGGGCGGCTGCGGGAGGCAGAGGATGCAGAACCCTGTTTGTTGTGAACACAGCTTCTGCCACTCACTGCCACTGTGCATGGAGCTCTGCTCTGAGCCTGAGCTTTGAGGAAGGGGTTTATTCTTTCCTGGGGAAAAAGGGCAAGGAAATGACTCACCCACGTTAATAGATAAGACGGATACAAGAATAATAAATTACATCTCTAGAGCTGGTGTTTGGGCGGCAGGAATGGCAAATGACGTGGGGCAGAATTCATGAATTCTGAGTTGAATTTGTTGTAAAGACATAGATTCAGTAGGGTTTTTTGGCTATATTCTAGGCCAGGGGACCTCAAGCAAAGAACTGAGCACAAAGGATGTCTGTCACATTTCCGCTTTCTACAGAGTGCCTTACCCATGGCCCAGCTGCCTCGCCAGCATCTCTGAGAAAGGGCTTCATTCACTAGGCCCATTTCCCTCCACCTTATCCCTTCACCCATAGCTACCCACCCTCCTAATTCCTACCTCAGGCACCTCAGCTGTGGGGCCCAAGCCTCTCTACGTGGAGCCAACTTGTGTCAGGCAGGTCTTGGCCAGAATGAGACAATGCTGGGGAAGTGAATGAGGGAGATTAGCACCTTTAGACTCTGCTCAGTGAAAACTGGCTGAGTGACTACACAGGTGGCCTGCTTCCTCTTTTGTCCCTAAAGCATGGATTTGCTTCGAGATCTCCCCACCTACCACCTACTCCCCGAGAGGTAGGTCTAGAACCAGGACTCACTAGGATCACCTCGTTTTCAAAACTGTCCAGATGAACAGAGCTATCTCCACAGTAGGAACTAGTCATGTCTTCAAGATGGCAAACTCCTGAAGCCTAGGGTCTTCGCCAGATGTGTGGGCTCCTTGGCAAGCTAACATGTTGGCACTCCTTCAAACTAATATGTAAGAAACACTCTAGACTTCTCAGTTCAGCAGGTGGGTGGCAGGACTCACATCTCCTCTACTGACCCAGTCATTCTGCTCTGGCCCCAGCTCACTAAGGAAAACGAGAGCTTAGCGGTTGCATTTGTCTTCCTTACAAGGTTGTTAGTTGGCCAACTATTTTTATTCAAGGACGCCTCTTAGAGCTTCTAATTCCAAGCCCAAGTGGCTGTATAAGAACTCTATGCCTTTGCCCCACTTACAGTACCTGAGAGGAGTTCAGTGAGTACAATTTTCACCCTCTCATTATATTTCTAGTGTTTTGTTGTTGTTTTAACACACACGCACCTATTGGGACGCTTGGAAATTGCTCTACTTGATATAATCCTGCATGGGGAGACCTTCACACAGGTCTCTCATCACCTTGTGACGTTCTGAGTTAGCTCAGTGCAAACAGAACGTGACACCAGAACAATGCAGCTCCTAACCGCTTCAGCGTGCTGGCAGACTCCAGGTTCTGCTCTCAAACCTAGCAGACAGGCAGGAAGCCTTTCAGCAGGTGTTGTGGGCTCTCTAAGATTGTTTTCTTTTAGGAAACAATCTTTCATCATCAACAAGCCTTGGTTACTTGAACATGGGCCCTTGGTGTTTGTCCAGCTGCTCTGAGCTTTCCTGGTGTGAGGGAGTCAGCGGCCGGGGGCAGCAGCCCTTGAAGGCCAGCCTAGGGATGCCTCCCGGAGGGAGAAGCCGCCTCTGCACAGAACCAAGAGGGCAACGAGTGTCTGAGTTTTCACATCCCTACTAGATGAACCCACATGACAGCAGTGACAGCAGAAGAGCTGCCCGGGCAGCAGTTTACTGCACCGTCTGCAGGGAAATAAGGGGGTTTTGTGGGCCCCATCTCGTTAAGAGAAAAACTCAATATTTAACTTAGCCAGATCTCCAAGTTCACCTGAAGGACAGACAGCCCCTGGGACGTCTAAGCCGACATCCTGGGGGCTGTGTGGATTGCCTCTGGGCTTTGCAGTTTGGGCCTTTTCAAAAGCATTTTAAATAAACCAACACTGCAAGAGATAGTCAAAATTATTTCAGTAGGGTCAAGAATTCCCAGTTCAGGCAAGTCGATTAGGGTCCCAAACCAGTGCTCAGTGGGGTGAGTTCAGCTGGTGATGGGTTTGGTTTGCAGGGTGCTGTAATTTTTGTTTTTTTAAATTTGCAACCCTTGCTCAAAGCAATAACAATACTCTTGCTAAAGTTTGGGATTTTGGTTGAGGCCCACAAGCGTTTCCTGAGCACATGAAGGGGCAGGCTTTCTGACAGTCTTCTCAGCCACTCACTCCTGCTAAGCCCAGTGGCCTTAAAGCAAATGCAGAGCTAAATACCAAAGGGCCCCACCTTGTGAGTGACTGAGCCTCTCCCCTCGTGAGTGTGGCTCAGAGCAAGATTAGGAGAATCCTGCGTTGGCTACAGATAAAGGGATCAATGGAGGCAGGAGCAGCTGAGGCCTGGTGGAAATTTACATAAGCTGGCAGAAGTAGGGGCTCAGAGGCCCAGAAGGGACAGGAGGAAACCAGACCAAAAGAAAACATCTGTACTGAGCTGTGAGGGCAAGCGGGCTGCAGAGGTTGGAGCAGGCGCCTCCCCACCTACAGGACAATCAAGCCGCTGCCAAAGCAAACCTTTCTGCAGTTGGGATTTCTTTTACCGTCATTCTCCCCTCCCCAGGGCTTCCAGCCTTTGAAGCAAGTCTCAGTGTGAAAAGCCAGGAGGATGCGCACTCATGAGAGGCCCTTTGAAAAAGCCTTGGGGAAAGTAACTAGGCTCGACAGGGGGCAATTGCAAAGTGACCAGGACGAGGAAGCCAGGAAGGCTTGTGGGGAGAGCGCATGGAAGAGAGACCGGGTGCTTTAAAAACTTAGCCTTGGCGGGGCTTCTTAAAGTAACCAGCTCTACAGCCAGCCCATGAGCCGCCGCCCGCACTGTGCGCATGCGTCTTGCTTCAGCGTGGTTCTTGCCCCTGAGCCTTCCGGTAGAGTAGAACAGTTACAACGACCCTAATGACTGTACCCCAAACCACAAAGGATCCTTTGCTGATTTATGTTAACGAATAAGCAGTAATTAGTTCAACGTTTAACAAATTGTCTTTATTTAAAAAAAAAAAGAAAGCAAAATCTAGTGAATAAGGTATAGGAGGCAGAATAGTAAGGCATGCACAATGTTAGTTCCCTCGACCATTCTCCTATCAGACTCAGAGAGGCGGGGCTAACATTTGCTCAACGGGGGCCATGCAAAAAACAGAATGGACAGGCAAAGAGAAAAGCAACCTTAGCTTTTTAGGGCAAACACTAAGGGCTCTGGCATAAGACTGGAGGGGTAAACAGAGGGAGTGTGAATAGACAGAACAGGTACCTTATCTGCCTTGCCACCAACCCCCATAAAGAGCTCTGAACCAAAGAGAGGGAGAAGAGTTTGCAGTTGAGGAAAATTATAAAATGTAGGATGAAGTCCTTACACTGTGCCCCTACTCTCTGAAGTAAACCCTGGGCAGAGGGTGACATGCCCAAATGCCCCTTGAAGCTTGGGGGGATCCAAGAGTAGAGACAACTCCTGCCCTGTCCTTCATCTGGAGTTTTGAGGTCTGGATGGGGAAGGCCAACAGGACAATGGCATGGAAGATCTAACCAGGAGAAGGCCAGAGTCTGCCCCCAAGTTCTGATGACTTCCAAGTGGCCTGGAAGGGGATTCAGAAGATTTTTCGGGTAAGGAAGTTAACAGAGAGAAGGAGAGAGAGCAGGTCTGCTCCAGGATTACTCCAGTCCAAGCGAAGGACCAAGCAGCAGCAGATATGGGGTAGGAGGCCCATGCCAGTGATGAGGGGAGGGCACTGCTGCAGTCTCAGAGGCATCATCTCCCCAAGGTGCTGAGTGGGAGCAGAATGGGCACCCATATGGAGATGGGCTGTCACCATTTCCAGGAGCAAAACCCATGGGTGATGGGCCAAGAAGCGATCTGGCCCAGGTTACCTGGGATGGGGGTTGGGGCTGCTATAGAAGGAGACCAGAGCAGACCCACTTTCCCTTCTCTAAAGACCTCACTCAGTATTTTGGATAAGCCCCCAGGAGTTTAGGATAGGCATCAGAAAGAGGAGGTAGAAAAACCCTGAGGAAGAGTCACTCCTGAATAGAACTGAATTTCAAGTTAGAAGATAGTAAAAAGCCACTGGCCAGGGCTGAGAAGACCCAGAAAGTAGCACTGAGATGACTCAGAAAGTAGGAATGTGAAATGAGAGCTGGCTCAGCTCTAGGACTAGGGGCCCCAGGGCAAGTGGAGGAACTAAGAGAAAAGACAAATGGACTTGTCAAAGCCTTCTTATTGGATGGCTCTGACGCAGCAGATGCCCGCATAATGAAGTATCATGTAGTAGCAGCGAAAGTGCCCATTTTCTTGCTTCTCTTTGGATTCCAATTCATGGATGTAAAGGCATTCAGAAAGCAGCACAGCATTTGCAAGAGGGGCACATGAGGACTAAGGATCGTGGTGCAATATAAAGCAATTCGTATTACTCTTAAATTTGTACTATGTTGTTTGAGATCAGTGATTCTGGGGACCCCTGAAGTCCCAGAAACCCATTCGGGTCAAGCTATATATATATATTTTAAATAATACTAACATGTTACTTACCTGTTCATTATCATGCTTTCACAAGTATCCAATGGAATTTTCTAGAGGTTGCAGGATGTGGAATGCCATCATTGCTCTGAGAGCTACTGGAATCTGTGCTTATATATTCTTGTGTTTTAAAAACTTTCCAGTATTAATTCTAACATGTAAATATTGATAGAAGTAACCCACATAAACAAAGGCTTTTGGGAGTCCTCAATAATTTTTCATAGATTAAAGGAGTCTTGAGACCAAAAAGTTCAAGAACCCCTGATCTAGGTATAATATGAGTGAAAGTAAGATACCAATTCTTACATTGATAACTTGACGGGCAATTAGTACTATAACTGCAAATGCCTTTAGTTTTATAAAAGTAATATGATTGAATTAAATTTACCAAAAAATTTCAAAATTCAGCTATATTTAAATAAATTTTAAAAATTGTTAATTATTTGTTATAATTTGTACTTGCCTTTTAATTTAATATCTATTTGTATATATCTTAGAAGAAAAATAACTTTTTAAAAGTATAAATAAAAATAATTTAAATTTTTACTATTTCCATTAATGTACTTTTAAAATGAAAATGCATGCAAATTGTGCACACTTTGAATAAAATTACATTTTAATTCTAATCTGTCAGTTATTTACTGTCAATAGAACACAAGTTAGGTAAAAATCTTCATTACAACAGATGAGGTGGCACCATTGTAGAAATGTATGAAATAAAGGCAGGAAAAATACATCTTATAGGATAAATGTACAATGATTTATTGATGAAATGTATTTTTATTTTATTACTTAGACAAACATGGCCAACTTATCATCAGAACACCTATACATATGCAATAATAGTTAAATTCAATAGTTGCTGATATTTTACCAACTTTTGGATACATAAAAATCATAGCTTTAGACCAAAATTTCAGTCTTGTCATGATGAAGGGATGTCTGTGAAGAGCGACAGTGCACTCTGTTTAGCATCTGACACGAGGATTGATTTACTGCCTCCCTGGACCTCACAGCAGTCAGGGGCAGCCCGTGTATGCCAGTGCCTCACTGACCCCTCTAATAGCCCTCTGACATGGCTGTCGTATCCCTAACCACACGTACGCCAACTGAACACTGGAGCCTGAGACGTGGCCGGAGGCACCATCCCCTCAGGGCTGGGCTTGGAGTCCGCCAGGTCTGTCTGAACCAGAACCTGCACTGCTACACAGAGACGCCTGCCTGGCACACAGGAGTGGACTCTGGGATCACCCAGAGGTTAAGGTGTGCGTCGCAGATGGTGGGGTTTGTTTTGTTTGGTTTTTGTTTTGTTTAAGCATTCACTACTCTTTTTTAGTATAAGTTAAACCAATGTATGCTTACTGAAAAAACAACAATCAAATAAAGGAAATTACAAAAAGAAAAACTGCAAGATCACCTATAAGCCCACCATCTGGAGAGAACTACCTTAAAAATTGCAGAGGGGGCCAGCCCAGTGACGGAGTGGTCAAGTTCGTGCACTGTGCTTGGGCGGCCTGGGGTTCACAGGTTCGGATCCTGGGCACAGACCTAGCACTGCTTGTCAAGCCGTGCTGTGGTGGTGTCCCACACAAAATAGAGGAAGATTGGCATGGATGTTAGCTCAGCAACAATCTTCCTCAAGCAAAAAAAAGAGGAAGATTGGCAACAGATGTTAGCTTAGGGTGAATCTTCCTTACAAAACCCCCCCCTCAAAATTGTGGAAGGTGAGTATTTCTTTCTAGAGTTTTTTGTCTGCCTTTGTACACTACACTACACACACACACACACACTTTTAAAAGTGTGATTGTGTTATAAATTCTGTTTTATAACCTGCCTTTTCCACTATTTTGGGGACATCTTTCCATTGAATAATTATAAATTTACATACCTATTTAAGAATTGTATAGTATTGCATTTTGTGGATTTTCCATCATTGACTTAACCTCGCCTCTGTTGATGAACATTTAAACAGAGTCTAGTTTTCACTATTACAAACAATACTTTAATAGTCTTTGTGCACTTGTTTGATGATTTTCTTTGGAAAAATTGCTGAAGACAAAATTTGGGGGTCAAAGGTAGCACATTTAAAGACTTCTGATATAGTCTGCAAATTCCCCACCAGGGCCATTCCACAAATCTGTGCCACCCCAGCACCGCTGAGAGCATGTTCCCCAAACTGTGACCCACTCTGAGCACCATCTCTCTCTAATCTTTGCCAATTTCACCGGCCACTGTGCTATCTCAGGGTTATTTTAATTTGTATTTCCTTGATTACTAGTGAAATTCAATGGAGTTTGTTGTGCTTATTGGCCATTCTTACTTCTCTCATCAACGGCTTTTTTCTACTCCTGCCCTTTGCCTGGCTTTCATCTGGGAGGACTGACTTTTTAAAACTGATTTTTGAGTGCTTCCTTCTTAGAGTTATTCACTTTTAACCTGCTTTAAAGCTTTAGAGTTACTTTACAAGATGGTTTTTTTCTGATAAAAACAAGTAGTGGTGCTTGTCTATTATAGAAAAATTAAAACCTAGAAAATACAGAGAAAGAAAAGTAAAAATGGGCTTGATCCCACCACATTTGCTTCTTTTTTCAAAAATGTACAAAGTAAAAAGTGAATGTTTCTCCCTTCTTCTCCCTACATTATAACTGTTATCCTTCAGTATGCATCCTTTTAGACATGTCTTATTTGCATATTAAAGATAAAGATAAGATTGTAATTTTTCTTTCGACTTTATCATCCTCATCATCATTATGACCATGAAGAAATTTGTAATCGTTTCTATTGATTTTTTTTTTTCTATTATGTTCTTTGGCTTTTCTCAGAAAGGCCATCTGCACTCCCAAGGATATGTAAATACCCAACTCTATATTCTTTTGATAATTTTATGGCTTCATTTTTTTACCATTAAGCCTTTAGTTTATCTGGAATTTATTCTGGTGTATGGTGTGAAGTAGTCGCCTAACTTTGTCTTGGTTAAGTGGTTATTCACATCATAAATTGAATTGTCCATCCCTTTCAAACCGATTTCAAAAGTCACATTCATCACTTAATAATTTATTGTCCTTGCTTTTGGACTTTGTGTTTTGGCATCAGTTTTAAACATTTAAAGATCTGGCAAGGCAGTTATAATTTATTACTCTTGTTTTTAGAAGTTTTCTGGATATTTATACCAGTTTATTTTTCAGATGAATTTTTATTCATAATTATGTTGAGCATATGTATAAATTTGGGGACAATTAACATCATTTCAATAATGACTGTCCTCATCCAGGACCACAGTCCTTCTCTCCAATAATTAAAATCTTTTGTTTCTCAATAGAGTCCATCTGGATGTTTCTTGCTAAATCTGTCCTTGGGAGTTTTGTAAGTTTTATTATTTGGGTCATTTTTTTCTTCTATGAAGATATCTAACTGGTTATTGTTGGAAAGAGATGGAAGGTGTTTCAGAGGAGTGAATTCAGGGATATTAGTCAAAGGAAGTTAAACCTAGCCAGGGCACTGTCACAAGGGGCCGTAAACACACTGTGGCCTGTGGCACATCCTGTTATTGAGGAAAGGTAAGTGCAAGCTCACTGGAAAAATGAAATTTATGTCCTTCTAATCTGGGCCATAAGCTTCCAAAGAAACAATTTTTTTCATATGTTCTCTAGAGCATGATATAATTTGGAAAAGTTTCAGGTCTCTTCAACGGCTGAGGGTGTGTTTTTCAGCAGTTCCTCTTCCTGCTGACAAGAAAGGACTTAGATGTCGTGTGCTTTAGCCCAGCAGACGCCTCTCCCAGGCTGCTGAGCGGAAGATATTCCTGAAGGCAGGTGTCTTTCCTTGGCCCCACCTATCCTGATGGATCACCCCAAACTTTAGTTATTCTCCTGAGAGTAATGAAATTAGCAGAAGGAGGATTGTCTTTATTCAACAAAAAGTGGGAAATACGCATTGTTTTGGTGAGTTTTATCTTATATTAGATTTCAGGGTGGTATCATTTAAAACTTCTATAGACAAAAGATACCACTAATATTTTTGGAAACAAGTCATAGACAGCAGAACATATTAAACCTCATGTAATCCAAATACAGATTATAAGAAGACCATATATGACACTCATACAAATCAGTAGGAAAAAAGGTAAAACAAATGCCCAGTTATAAAAATAGGTAAAAGATTCATTAAGGCAATTCACAGAAGAGTGTACATGAATGGCCAATAAACGTTTGAAAAGATAAAGTTCTTTCCCAATAATCCTGGAAATCAAAACAATGAGCCACCATTTCACGTGTTGTTTTCATTTTGTAAAGTATGGGAATACCAAGTATTAGGATGAAACAGGAGTTGCGATATTCTGCTGATAGTGGACTAAATCAGTTTGGCCAGTTCAGAGAGCAACTTGACCCTGTCCAATACAGTTTAAGATATTCATACCTCATGATCCAGCAACTCCATTTCTAAGTATACTCCCAAGAGAAAGTAGCATGGGTGCTCAACCTAACATGTATAAGGCTGTTGGGTGCAGCATTATTTATAATAATGAAATATTGGAAGCAACTCACATGTACGTTAATTGAGTGTCAGGATTACATACATGGGTTTTTTCACAATAGAATACTGAACGGACTACATTTATGTTTAGATGTTGATGACTAAATCGCAAACACATAATAATGGATAAAAATGTTGCAGAATAATTCCTACAGTTTGATGCCAATCAGTATTGTTTGATATATGTATCGTACATGCCTCTGTAGTAAAGCCAGGAAGACACAGATAGAAAGAATACACACTAACTTCACTATACTAGTTGACGTCAGTGAAGAAAGGAGCCAACTGGGACCAGTTAGAGCAAAAAAGAGACTTCAACTCTCTCTCTAAAGCTTTATTTCTTTCAAAAAAAAAAAAGGATTCAAATATGAAATGTAGAAATCCTTGCTAAATATTGGTAGTGGAAACATGGATGTTTGTTATTATTTTCTGTACTTTTCTGTGAGTTGAAATAGCTCATATTTTAAAACTAAGTTGAAATAACCCACTTTTCTAATAGAAAGTTAGCCAAACTATTTCTGTGGTGAGGGCACCTCCTGGACTTCATTGTCTGTGACAGACACCACGCGTAGCCTTCCCATTGCTTCTCTACCCTGGACATCTGCATGTGTATGACGAACACCCAGGATACTTCTTTTCAAGGCTTTGATTGTGTAAGTTCAGAAAAATCTTCTCCGTTCAGGGGAATTATCAGGCTCTGGGACTGCTCATGCCAACTAGTCATTAAAAATGAAGATTGATTTATTATTGTCTAAAAACTGGACTTCACTAGAAAGTATATTGCTAATCTTCTGTTTGACTCCAGGAAGAAAGAGATAGTCTTACCTAAAAAAAACTAATAAATTTTCTTTTATTAGGCATTAAAAACTGCGCAGTTCAGATTCCCTTTATGCCTGGGCTTTTAGGAAGCTAGAGTTAATGTAATGATCCACTGAATTTACATCTTATTCTAGATTCTTATCCTAGATAATTATCTTTCCATTTCCCCTATATGGTTTTTGATTTTCATTTCTGATTTATTTAACTGCTGTATTTGAGTATAAGTGTTCTTAGATTCTTCTAGAAGGAAATGCATTTTAAAGTAATAAGCAAGTCGATTGATGGATGCATGGATAGACTGATTTACCAGCCACAGATTATATTATTTTACCCTGAGAAATATGACTGCCAAATAGACCAGCATATTTTGTCGGCTGCTCAATATATTTGCTTGCCAGTATGAGAGTCTACTTAAGAAGAGAATTTCCAGCAAGAAGATTTCTTAGTGAGTGCAAAGTAAGTCTTTCCCACGATAATTTACACTATGTGACTGCTAGATTACTCTTTCCAAAATACAACCCTAGTCTTTTTATATACCTGCTCAGAAACCCTCAGAAGTTCTATATGCTCTTTGGAATTAAGTGGACATTCCTCAGCTGGCTATCTCATGTGATGCTCACCAAACGTTCTAGCTTCTATGTCTCTTGTTCCTAACATATACCCTCTGCCTCAGTCAAATTGGAAAACCAGTAGTTTTCTGAGCACCCTCTGCTTTCCCATATCCATCCTTTTTGAATACTGCTTCCTCCACTTATACAGCTCCCCCACCATAGAATCTTATTCATACTTAAAAGTCTGCTCAGAATTCATCTGGTAATAATAACAGCAGCTATTCACATAACTCATTTGATCCTCATACAACTCTATATATGGTAAGTATTATTAACCCGATTTTACAGATGAGAAATACCGAGGCACAGAGAGGGCAGCCACTTTCCCACAGTCACACAACTAATGAGAGATGGAGCTGAGATTCAAACCCAGCCAGCCTGGAGCCTATGTTCCTATTGATGAGGCTCGGGACACAATACCCCAAAATATGGCACATTGGCATATTGAATATTTCAAGCTGAGAGAATCTGAGAAATGGCAGGTGAGTTAGACCACGAGAACCCTCCTGTGAGGTGCCCTCCCTACACCTGCAGGAAAGGAGCATCCTCCTCTCCAAAGACTGAAGGAGGACGACAGGAATCTGAATGACCATCCCAAACCTGGCTCTCTTTCAGGGTTCCCTGGGTCCCCTGCCTCAGGGATGTTACCATGATCTTGTTACCGAGTAAGGGCTTGCCACCCTACGTGCATAGCAGCCAATGCTAGGGCACCGGCTTTTGAGAAAATAAAGACTTTATTGCAAGGCAAGACTCTCAAATCTGTCTCCCTGATCCAGGGTAGGGGCAAAATTTAGAGTTCGGAGCAACTAAGCTACAGCTGGGCCCACGTAAGCTGACTGGCTAGTCTTGAATCCATCCATATAAGGTTATCAAGCTACTTGGGCTGCTGGAAGCTGGATTTTCCTTATTGGAGGACTTCGTGCTTCAGGAAGGGCTCAGGTGGCAACGTTTCTGAAGATTCTTGGTTCCAGGGTCATCCTGGCGCTGTGGGTTTTGCCTGGCACATGAGCAGTGCTGTCTCTGTCATTGAGCAAGATTTGACTCATCAATAACCTGTTTTAAGGAAGCAAAATTAGTTTAAGCTGGTCAGTGTTTATGTGCTGTTTCAGTCTAACGTCTCTGCAGCTCTCCAGCCCTGTCTGCTGAGTCCGCTCACTGTCAGTGCTGCAGCTCTCCATCTTCTAGGTTCCCCAAGTCCTGCTCCATCCTCTCCTTGCTGCCTCTGCACTTATGGTTCCCTTTGCCTGGAATACGCTCCCCTCCACCCCCAAACTTTCCACCCAGGTCACGATTACTGGGCCTTCAGGTCAGGCTCCATTGGGACTTTCTCAGGAGAATTTCCCCGACCCGGTGGGCCAGGTCGAGGACCCCTGCCTGTGCTCTCAGAATTCCCTGTATTTTTCCTTCATAACACATAGCACAGTTTACAATGGTATGCTATATGTCCAAAATGAAAATCGGGGCCCCACGTGGTCTAGTCCCAGCACAGAGTGACTGTCAAAGAAACATCAACTCAAAGGTAGTAGTTAAAAGCAATTCAATTCTTTACTAAAACCAATCAGAGAACATCAAGGGGGTCCAGTTAATAACTCACAGGTACACTTCATAACATCCATCTTGCCGCTCCTCTCGCTCACACCACGTGACTGCCCCAAGGCTCTTCTCTCTTGTAGCCAGGGGGGCTCTGGGTCACACCAGCTGGTTTTAAATCCTGGCTACACCCCTTATTAACTCTGCAAGCTTGTGCAAGTTACTTAACTTCTTTATGTCTCAGTTTTCACATCTGTAAAATGGGGACAAATTCAATAACTCTCCCACTGTTTTGGGGAGAAATGTAAGAGACAATGCTAGTAAAGTGTATTTAACTGTTCCTGAAGTATAATAAGGTGTTCAATAAAAGTTATAAAAAGCAATAGTTTAAATATTTTTATTTTTTAATCTTAGTTCCGTCTACTTCTTTCTTTTCTTATGTAAATTGCTCATCCCTACTTCTAAAGTCTAGTCTCTCTTTCCGCATTAACTGGATTTGGCATCACAACAGCTCAGGAACCCCGCTGGCAGAGAGTTCTTCTCGGAGTGGGGCCGGGGAAGGAGGAGAGGGGAGAAGTTTAGAGGACAAAGGCGGAATTCTCCGTGATGGTTGAAAGAGTGAAGAAAATTGCAAATATTATAGTTAACTTTTCTTTTCTTTTCCATTACCCTTCTGTGATTGTTTGATTATTGTTTAGCGTCCCTTAGAGACTAAGCTCTGGGGAAGCAGAGTCTATATTTATTCAGCCCACCGTTGTATGCCCAGTTCCTGGAACACAGCAGAGCTCAAATGTTTGATGAATGAATAAATGAAGGAGGTCCTGATGATTAAATGAAATCAGGCTGGTTAAGCACTTGATACAGTGCCTGGCACGTAGTCAGTACTGAACTTGGTATTATTATTTGTACCTGGTATTATCATTTCTTCCTGTAACATCCACCTTCTCTATGGGGTCCCACTCAGGTGTTCCCACTGCACACCGTGCTCCTACCCATCATGGGATTAGCTGTAATATGTCTCTCTCCTCACCAGACTGTAAACTCCCCAGGGACAGTGGCCATGTCAGATTTGACTTGGAATCTCCAGTGCCCGGCACACTGCCTGAAACATAGCAGGTGTTCAATGGATGAATAATGAATATTATTAAACCACAGATTATCTTAGGTATGTTTCAACGTGGTTTCTATTAGCCCCTTTATGAAATTTGGGAAATGCTAGTTTTATTGGTAATATTTGCAAGCCATCTCTTAGAGTTGCGTTTCTTGAGCATATGGCTAATATCATTCATTTTATGCTGAATCTTTCTAGCTTCAGAATGAAAGATGATATATTCTGGTGCTCTTGTTCCCGAGTGTAGGAAATCTGGTCTCCCCCTGCACCGACCAGACCGTCTAACCTGGCTGTTGAGAATTCAGACAGGGAAGCACAGAGTGGAGAGGGGTTTCCTCTCCAGCGAGCTGCCTACAATGCCCATAGCTAATGGTTTTGGACGTATTTTCAAAGCTCGCCAGCGATGGTAATGACAGAGTTTAATCACCTTTGCAGCTGAGTTCTGCCTTAGGTCAAAGAGAACTCTCTTGTTGCATTCTAATCCAATTTTATCTGGTTTTCATCTCTATAGAGATGGAGAAAAGCCAGCTAGCATCCTCCTCCAAAGAAACCATCCTGTTCTTGAAGAAAGTTATTAAATCAGTCCTTGGCCTGCAATTTTCAAGGCGAAGCCAGTTCAGCGTCTTTAACCTTTCCTCGGAGGTCTTCCCCTCCATCCTTTTAATAGTTTCTGTTGCTTCTCTTTGGACCTTTTCCAACTCTTCTATAGCTCTCTAGAAATTCAGAAACCAAAATTTGATTCAACACTAATAAGGGCCTGACCAACGTTAAATAAAGAAAAAATGACAGGCTCTCAGCCTTGGTGTGTCCTGCTCCGTAGGTACATGTCAGGGCAGGAGAATGTCACTAATCCAGACAGCCCTAAAGCATCGTTTGTGACATTCTAAAGGTTGAGTGAGGATTTAACACTAAAAATGTCTTTCTATTCATAAATAACAAAGAGAAGCCGGAGAAATATTTAAAATGCTTATGACAATATACCGTTTCAAGCATTCATTAACTGAAAAATAACCAGTATCACACATTTACCAGAACAATTTGCCTAAGGAATTCTTTTAAACATTGGCTTCGTAAACCAGATTGTTATTTCTATGAGTATTTGAAAATGATGCTGCATTTTGACACAAATATATTTCGTACCTTAGAGCTTTTGTTCATTCAATTGCCTTCCACATTTCTTAAAGTTAGTGATTTTTCTAAATCAAGCAGTATCATATTCATTTATACATAAAAATGTTTAAATCATTTATTTTTCTGATTTTTTTTCTCTTTTTTCTTTTGGCTCCTTATTTGGGAAAGACCGTTCCCCAGAATAGCTTTTCCCCTCCTCAGTGGGCTGGTTTTACCTGAGATGGGGTCCGAGTAGAAGGGCAGCTGGCATTTGCTGGCCTCTCTCTGGAGAGAAGGGGGTTCCGGGGTGGCCTATGGACCTTCCCTCTGTCTCAGCTGCTGCCGTCCACTTCTGACTTCTTCGGCTCCTGGGTGGGTAAGAAATGGGTTCAGAGACAACTAACCTCTGCTCTAAAACACTGCTAAGCTTCGCTGCTGATTTCTAAGTTGCTACCTCATATTCTTTGGTTCTTCCAAGGACTATTCCCCTAAGTAGTTCTGGGATCCCTTCCTATCCTTTTAAAAGCATTTATGTGTAAGGACATCATAGCAAAGGCTTCGTTTGGGTTCGTAGAATTGTGGTTCTTGTTTTTCCTGAGTCAGTTAGATCCCATTTAGTTCAGCTTCTCTTTCAGTTCCCCCAAAAGCGGAGTCCCAGCCGAGGGCTTGGGTGCAGGTGTTCTGTTGGGAGGCTGTCCCCAGGAGCAGGCAGGAGGGAAAAGGGAGCGAGGGACAGGAGAGGAGGAGATGTCAAGACAAGGGCGCACTGTCAAGCACCAGCGCGGGCAGCGGGGATTCAATTTCTGAGATTCAGGGACCTCTGAGAAGCACACAGGACTCTTCCTGGGATTGTCTCCCGAAGGACAGGAGGCCAGAGCGTGTGTCCACCAGCACCCACCGCTCCTTAGTTGAGGATTTCACCCAGGCACGTTCAGTGCCCAGTGCTTCTGGGCTGATGGTGCATGGGCAAATGTTGTGTGGCAGATGTTGGGACAGGCCCTGAGGTTACCACAGCGGGTACCTGAGTCCCGAGCCTGCGCAGGACTGTCCATTGCCCTGCACTGAAGTTAGAGGTGGGATGAAGGCATATGACATGGAGCACAGACCTACCTCACCAAGCCTTTCATGTCATGAACAGGTATGACTTCTAAGAGCCCTCAGAACAAACGGGGCCACTTGTTGGGCGTCCAGGATGCACAGTGGGCCTCCTAATGAACAACTAATTGCAGTGGAAATCGAAATTTGGGGAGTGATTTCTAATCTCTTTGGAATTAAAAAAAATCATCTTTAATATGAATCTACACTCCTACAAGGGTAATTTCACCAGCAATGCCATGGAAATAAACATCTCTTTTGCCTCCTCCCCCAGTGTCAGCAATAAGAAGCAAGAATCAGGCAGAAACCAAAGATGGTTTCATAAAGACTCCTGGGGGAGAACACAAGCGCAGCCTTCATCAAACGACTCCCTCTGGGACCAGGGGGCTGCCATGGCTCAGCTGGGTGTCCCGGTTCCCCTGTGAGTCCCTGCATCTGGGCATCATTTTTATTTGCGAAGAGACATTTTATTACAGTCACATGATGAGAATATCTTTCATTAGAAAAGACGTTAGATTTATTTGTATAATTAAAGCAAATCGACCAGTCCGTGCTGGTGGTTTAGAGAGTTGTGTGTGAAGAGGGAAGGTCAGTGCCTCCATTTATTCTTGGACAGTATTTCTCAGACCTTTTTGGCCGTGACCTACCATAAAGCATACATTTCCCATGACTCAGTAGACACATATATAAATATATAGCTGAAACAAAAGTTCCACAAGACAATAATCCTTACTATGTGCTCTGATATTTTCTCTTCTATGCTGTGCTGTTCTACCCTGGCCTGTTTGTTCTATTCCATTTTTTGAATGCTAGTCTAGACTCACTAAGTTGTTTATATGACCTACGAGCAGGTCACAAACTGCATTTGGAAAAACACTGCTCTAGGGCACCACAGCTCTGCACTCACAATTCCTCAACTGATTTGTTTCCTTTCATGTCGTAAATCAATGTGCGTATAATTTGTTTTCTACTGGAACAGTGAAATTGGTTTCCTATCCAGCCTTTTTCCTCCTACCAAATCTTTTTCCTCCAGCCAAGAGTATCATAATGTAGGATACATTGTTTTGGACACATTGGAAGCATTTCTAAATCCTTTGGTACTTCTATAAAGGATACGTTGTGAAACCTACAAAAGAGTGTCCTGGATCGGTATGCTTTAGGTTGTAAGGTAACTGAAATCCTGCCGCAAACTGTCTTAAGCAAACCAGAAATACAACATCTCGAAATGAAGATGTTCAGAGCTGGGCGTGGTTGACTCAGTGGCTTACTGACAGCGCCAAGGATGCTGGTTCTCTCCATCTCTCAGCTCTGCCAATCTCCAGGTTGGCTTGATCCTCAGGGGGGGTGTCAAGATAGTCTAAGATCCCAGGTATCACATCCAGGCACAACTACATCCACGGGAAAAGGTAGGTGACTTTCTTCCTGTGGCTCTTTCATGGAGAAGCTCCCAGCAGATGTCTCGTCATATCCCATTGGCTATAATGAGGGTCACATGCCTCTTCCTAAATCAGTAACTGGCAAGGAGGATGTGGTTACCCTTAAACAAATCAATTGACAGAGGAGAAAAAGATGCCTGCACAATTAAGTCAAAAATCCCTGAAGTTATCTTTCATTCCTCGCTTTTTCTCATCTCCATTATCTAATTTGTCACCAAATCTTGATGATTTGGCCTTTAGATACCTCCAGAATCAGACCGCTTTCCACTGTCAACCTTGCTACCACCCTGGTCCAAGTCACCGTCACCTCCCGCCTGGATATTGCTGTAGTCTCCAAATTGCTTGCCCTTCTTTCTCTCCTCACACTCCCCCTTCGGTTTCTTCTCAACACGGAGTAACGGAGTAACGGAGTGGCGGTATAAAACAGTCAGTCAGGTCCTGTCACTCCTCTGCTCAGAACTCCCCCATTGCGCCTCAGCTCACTAAGCATGACCTTGAGGCTTTGCACCAAGAGCCAGACACGGAGGAGTGAATGGAACAGACACGAGGCTTGCCTTGTATCGGGAAGGGATACACACAAGCCAAAGAAACAAGCAAAACACGTAGTGTGGTAAATTATGGTAAGCGCTACGGATAAAAATAAAGCAGGACCATGCCATTACAAGGTGTACATTCTAATATACTTGACGGGTCTGGTAGAGAGCAGGCCCCCGATATGTGATATTAGTTACCCTTTCATTTGAAAATGACAGAAACTTAATTCATACCAAATTAAGCAAATCAGGAGAAATGCAAAAGCAGACCCAGCTTCAGGTACAGCTGGATTCAGAGGCTCAAACAACATCATCAGGAGCCAGTCCCTCCTCACCTTTCCACATGCTTTTCATCATATTGGCTTCATTTTCAGATACGCTGTCACAAAACAGAGCAATGATGGACACCAGGCTCCAACTAGCATCCTGCTCTTGTAGCAACCTGGAGGAAAGAGAGCCTATCACAAGAGTTCTAGCCACATTTCAAACCACATTTTGAAAAACAAAGTCCCAAATAAATTAGTAAGCTGAATGTCAGTTTCCATTTCTGTCAGTTTTGACCACTATGGAAAACAATATGGAGGTTCCTCAAAAAATTAAAAATACATCTACTATATGATCCAGGAATTCCACTTCTGAGCATTTATCCAAAGGAAAATGAGAACGGGATTTCAATGAGATATGTGCAGTCCCATGTTTATTGCAGAATTATTCACAATAGCCAAGATATGGGAACAACCCAAATGCCCATCAACAGATGAATGGATGAAAAAGATGTGGTACACAAACACAATGGAATATTGTTCAGCCATGAGCAAGGAGGCTATCCTTCCATTTGTACAACATGGATGGACCTTGAGCACGTTGTGCTAAGTGAGATAGGTCAGACAGAGAAAGACAAGTACTGTATGATATCACTTATATGTAGAATCTAAAAGATTAAACCTGTAAAAAACAGAGAGTAAAATGGTGGTTACCAGGGCATGTGGGAGGGAGACAAGAGTAATGCTTTTTAAGGGTAAAAATTTGTGGCAAGTAGTAAATAAGCCACAGAGATCGAATACACAGTATAATGAACATAGAGAACAATATTGTACTATAATTATGTAACTTGAAAAATATTGCTACTTCGGCATCATATTACAATATATAAATGTATTGAAGTAACATACTGTACGCCTGAACTTACACAATGTTACTTGTCAAATTTATTCAATTAAAAAATTAAGTCCCAGGGCCAGCCCAGTGGCATAGTGGTTAAGTTCGTGTGCTCCACTTCAGAGGCCCAGAGTTTGCCAGTTCGAATCCCAAGTGCAGAACTATGCACCGCTCATCGGGCCATGCTGTGGTGGTGTCCCACATACAAAAAACAGAGGAAGACTGGCACAGATATTAGCTCAGCGACAATCTTCCTCAAGCAAAAAAGAGGAAGATTGGCAACAGATGTCAGCTCAGGGCCGGTCTTCCTTAGCAAAAAAAAAAAAGAAAGAAACTAAGTCTTGGGGTTGGCATAGTGGTTAAGTTTTTTTGCTCTGCTTTGGTGGGGTTCATGGGTTCAGATCCTGGGCGTGGACCTACACACCATTCATCAAACTATGCAGTGGTGGCATCCCAAATACAAAAGAGAGGAAGATTGGCACAGATGCTAGCTCAGGGACAATCTTCCTCAAGCAAAAAGAAGGAGATTGGCAACAGATGTTAGCTCAGGGCCAATCTTCCTCACAAAAAGAAAAAATATTAGGTCTTATTGGAAAACAAATAAAATAAAATAAAGGCAACTTGCACAGGATTTGACCAAAAGTACATACTTAATAAGTATTTACTCATTGCTAATTCATTTTCAGATATGCATGAGTTGGTTATAGTTAGTACGTTAGAGAGCTATCAGAAATCAGCAACTTTAATCAATGCTTAAATTTAGCACTTTGTTATATATCATCCTTCCCTGTGACTGTTTTATAAGAGCAGTTTCTTCAGTTATGTTGCAACGTCTTCCCCATGAAATAAGGTAAATAAGACATGGGTTTGGAATCTGAAAAACCTGGATTCAAATCCTGCTCCGACACTTATACTTGTGGGATCTTGTGCAACTGAATTACCTTCCATGAGACTCAATTTGCTTATTTGTAAAATGAGGAGAGTGATACCCACCTCCTGGGGTTGCTGGAATGGTAAATGAGATGACGTTGGTTATTTCCCTAGCAGCATGACGGGCTCAGCATGGAGCAGCTATCAGCCTAGGGTGGTGTCCACCACACAGTGACCACGAGTAAACGCATACGTGGGAGCAGACACACGTTGTGACCCTCAGGTTCTCTGACCAGTGGCTGAGCTCTTGGGGCAGCCCTGCTTCCAGACATTTCTGCAAACTCATTCGATTTTTTTTCCATTTCAGTTTTCTTTTTTTCTTTTTACTGACGTATAGTTGACATGCAATATCATGTTAGTTTCAGGAGGACAGCATAGTGATTCGACATTTATATACATTACGAAATGCTCACCACCATAAATCTAGTAACCATGCGTCACCATACAAAGTTATTGAGTATTACTGACTACATTCCCTGTGCGGCACGTTACACCTCCATGACTTATTTATTTTATAAGTGGAAGTTTGTGCCTCTTACTCCCCTTCACCTATTTCACCCAGCCCCTGCCCCCCCACTCCTTGGGAACTCATTCTCAAGAATTTCCTTGGACAGAGAGTTCTGAACATTCAGTGTTTCAAGACACTTCTTTGGTTTAATAACTATCCGAAAAAGATGTTATTTTACCCTAGTTTTTCTTAAACTAAATTCTATCCAACATCAATAATTACCCTTCTCTACCATTTCTGTATATACCACACTTATCTTTTCTCTCGAGTAAGACTGTTTCTGAAGGGGCTCTGGGTAGAGAGCAGAGGGGTAAGTGCACTGTGCCCTGACTTCTCCTAACTTTTTGTTTGGGAGAAATCATGGAAGGGCAGCTTCGAAAGGGGGAAGAAAGCAATAAGTTTAAGGACCACATGAGCACTGTGTGTGCACTGTGTGTGCACTGTGTGTGGAAGGGGCTGGCATTGCCAGGTGGAGAAGCAGTGCTGACACTGTGGCATCAACGGGGGATGTTGTTGAAGGCTCCATTCACTAGGTTTCTCTTTTTGTCCGTTTTGTTTTATCCAAAAAATATTGCTGGAGCCCGCAGTGTCCACCAGGCTGTGAGGCGACACAGATGCCAGATGTGGGGCAACGCAGAGGCAGCAAGGCACAGCCTGTGCTCTGCAGAGACTTAGAGCTCCTGGAGAGAGAGCTACCAGTGGATGTGGATGGAGGGGGCATCTAGTGGGAGAAGGGCCTGGGGTGGGCACACTGGGCATGCCTGGGGAGTCAGTGAATCAGCCTTGTTTTGGCTGGAGTCCATGGGCTGCAGAAAGGGGAGTATAAGAGAGAAGGACAGATGGTAAAGTGGGACCATGTCACGTGTTAAGGAGATGGGACTTTCAGGTCGCAGATCCTGCTGAAGGAGGATCAAAAACCATGCATCGCCCATCACCACCCCGGCCGTCGCCATGGTGAAACCGAGACGAGGCCAAGCAGACGCTGCAGCAGGTCTTGCGGGGCTGCCAGTTCACCGTCTGCTGAGCTTCGTGCCTCTGGTGATTTACTTGGGATTAAGAGGAGTGCAGATCCTGAAATGCCTGAGCAACCGTTCTGAGCCTACTTTGGAGATAAAGAACTATTTGGTCACCTGCATGTGGAAGCAGTCAAGGAACAGGAGCAACATGCAAGGTGTGTGCTCTGACAAGGGTCAGAAACGGCACATCGTTCAGCTGTTCCCCTCTTGGGTGGGCTCTTTCTTCGTGGAGAAACCTGTGGCAGAGTGGAACCTCTTCTGACTCATCACGATAGACTGTATCAAGACAAATGTTTCCAACCACGAAAATACCAACTACCCAAATAAGGAATTGTCTCATTTGAGTAATGAAGGCAATAAGGTTCAGAGATGTTAAGTGATTTTCCCAAGGTCACACAGCTTCCAAGGGCCTTCTTTGGGAGCATGAGCAGCTCCAAAAGCCACACCATTAATATGGCTCTGTTCTAAAAAGGAGGGTCAATATGAGTTACAATGGGATTTTAATAACCTAGTTGACCAATGAATCTCATAAATAATGACATCTACGAATATTTTAGTATTTCTTTTAGTATATTTTCACTCAGCTCAGGGAACAATAATCTAAGCAGAGATACTGTTTAGATTTCATTCATTCATAAACACCCATTACGTAGAAAGCACAGGTCTGGGCTCTTCAGTGAAGAATAAACGGTACGTACTTTCTCTTCTAGATGTATGCACACTAATATAATCCTAAAATGAGTTCTGTGCTCCATCAAGGTAATAAAAGCTATCCGTCTTGACATTGAGCTGTCCATTATCCAATACAAAGCAAGTTTTTTTTGTTTTAAAAAATAACTTTATTTTTTTAAAGCAGTTTCAGATTTACAGCAAAATTAAAGAAAAGGTACATAGATGTCTCATACACCCCCCGCCCCTACACATGCATGGCCTTTCCCGATGTCAACATCCCCCACCAGAGTGGTACACTTAGTATAACGGACGACCCTAGACTGACATATCACCACCCAAAGTCCAAAGTTTCCATGAGGGTTCACTCTTGGTGTTGTACATTCTATGGGTTTCGACAAACGTATAATGACACATATCCACCATTACGGTATCAGACAGAGTATTTTCACTGCCCTAAAATTCTCTGGGCTCTGCCTGTTCATCCTCATCACCCCATCTCCTGGCAACCAAAGATCTGTTCCTGTTGCTACAGTGTTGCCTTTTCTAGAATGTCACATGGTTGAAGTCATACAGTAATGTAGCTTTTTCAAATTGGCTTCTTTCACTTAGTAAATATGTGTTTAAGGTTCTGCCATGTATTTTCATGGCTTGATAGCTCATTTCTTTTTAGCCCTGAATAATATTCCATTGTGTGGCTGTACCACAGTTTATCCATCCATTCACCTACTGAAGGACGTCTTGGTTGCTTCCAAGTTTTGGCAATTATGGATAGGGCTGCTATAAACATCCATGCGCGGGTTTTTGTGTAGACATGAGTTTTCAGCTCCTTTGGGTAAATATCAAGGAACACAATTGCTGGATTGTGTGGTAAGAATATGTTTTGTTTTGTAAGAAACTGCCAAACTGTCTTCCAAAGTGGCTGCACCATTTTGCATTCCCATCAGCGGGGAGTGAGAGTTTCTGTCACTCCACATCCTCACCAGCATTTGGTGTTGTCTGTGTTCCAGATTTTGACCATTCCAATAAGTGTGCAAAGCAAGTTTATATGTATATATATATAATTTGTTTCTCCTTGTATTATGTATTTATATATCTGATGGTTTCATGGCAAAAAGATAAACTTACGAATCTGGTCTGACTGGTAAGAACCCCAGCTCCATCTCGTCCCAGCAGCGTGGCCTTGGGCAAATTACTTCACCTCTCCATTTCCTCTGCTATAAAAAGGTCGTGGTAATGGAAGTCACGTAACATTTTGACAATATTACATAAAACAACATAGCTAAAGCACTCAGCAATGTCCAGTCGTATAGCAAGTACTTGATGAATCTGTGTCCTCTTCTCCCCTCTACACGCGTGGTTCAGGTCACACTTTTTGTCACGGGAACACCACTCTATTGCGGTCAGTTACCCACATGACCAGACTCGACCTTCTGATTTTTCAAGATATATTTTTAACATAGTTCATGGAATAATGGTGAACTTAATCTAGGCTACTTGCCTTTTGTTTTACTAGTGGCTACACAGCACACAGGCTAACTTACAGCAGCGTAGAACCTACCATTAGATGCTTGTTTCATGTAGTATTCCTTCAGCTGAATTAATGATCAAATCTTTCAATTTGAAGAAATTTCTAGATTATTAAAAAGCCCTTTAAGTAAACACACACTGTCCCGACACTTTACGGATTCCTGCTTAGCTCACCTATCCTGGAACACGTTAGAACTCAGATTTTTAGGTTTCTGTCTCTGAATGTGCTCTCCCTCAAATGCAGATTATTCAGTTGTTTCACATAAAGAACCTACTAGATGAATAAGTTATGCCCACATGCAGAATTCTTTCTGTGCAGGAACCACAAGAAACCTACCAGAAAATATCACAAAACTTCCATAATTATAACAAACCCTTGGAACAAGCAACATTGTAGCATAGAAAAGGGGGCAAAGAAGGAAACAGAACTGAGAGACCTAGTTCAAAGCTCAGCCAAAGGAGTCAGGAAGCTGGGAACTTCATGGAACAAGCAAGATTTGCCATTGTTTATTTCTCAAAAAGATTAAAGGAAACCACGAACAGTGGGAAAATTCCTTTCACTTCCCCAAAGGGAAATAGAAGGGGCCTCGGAAGGCTGTCACTTGGCTTTAAAAATAAGAGACTGAAACTCTGACAGCATGTTTTCCTGCCATCAAAATGCAAGCTCTTTCCAAATGGAGCTAACGATGGGCATGCTGAGTCAGGACAAATTGATTTTAACTCCAGAATGAACACATTAAATGCTTCGTTTTCATTACCCTGCTTGTCTGTTACTGCCATAAAGCACGTAAATAGTACATTTTCTTCTTTGGGAAGAATAACAGGAGTGACTGTGGTTTGTTTTTGAACTTTTCTGTTTATGTTGATACACTTGACCAGGGAGAAATCTGTCAAACATACAATAATATGTAAGCAATTCAACATGCCACTTGAGGCTGCAAGTTCCTTGATGATAAGGACCATTCTCGGACTGTTTTCGTGTCCTTCAGAGTCTCTAGCTTGTGGACGTGGAGGAGGTGTGCACAGAACGTGGCATTCAAAAGAGAATCAGGGATGGCTCCCTGGAGGCCTTGGGCAGTCCACTCCTCGATGATCACAGAGTTGTTTCTACCAAGTGAAAAAGGCAAATTTAGATGCGGAGTCAGAGGAAGGCCCCTTCCTCAAATGCATGCCTCACATGCAAATTCAAGAGAGGAGGTGGTAACTGACCCTCCAAGGAAATCCTTTTCTGAATGTTGGCGTCCTTGGTATGGTAATATCCTATACGCATTAAGCATTTAGACTGACTTCCATTGACTTTTCTGCCTTGGTCCAGTATGTGGCTAGCTGTGGATCCTGGGGTCAGCAGGGTGGCAGACCAACATATCTTCTCTCCTTCAACCCTCAAAAGAGCCATCTTTTTGGCTCTTTCCTCTCCTTCCATTCCTCCTCTTCCTCTTTTTCTTTTTCCTTTCGCTCCTCCTCCCGCTCCTTCACCAAATTCAGCATTATCCTTCACTGTTTCTCATTTAAGATGCGTCTTCATAATTGTAGACTGTCATAATCCACTTAGATTTCAGGGTGGTCTTAACAGATCAATAGATCAATGTAAGTCAAAACAACTGTGAGAAATTAGGCATTTAATATGGTTGTGTAACCACCTCTGGGGGCAAAAAGAATAAATTATGCCATAATACTACTAGCTAGCTTTTTTCTTCTTCTCCCCAAATCCCCTTAGTACATAGCTGTATATTCTAGTTGTAGGTCCTTCTAGTTCTTCTACGTGGGATGCCACCTCAGCATGGCTTGATGAGCAGTGTGTAGGTCTGTGCCCAGTATCCAAACTGGCACATCCCAGGCCGCCAAAGTGGAGCACACAAACTCAACCATTCAGCCACTTGGCCAGCCCCTAGCTAGCATTTTTTGAGCACCTACTATGTGCCAGAGAAGCAACGTGCTAAGTATTCTATATATATTATTTTATTCAGACCTCACAACAACCCAATGAAGTAGGCACACTTATTCTCACAACACAAATGGGAAAACCATGGCTTAGAAAGAGAGGTGAAGTCACTTGCTCAATGTTGTGCAGCTGGTAAGTGATGGAGCCAGCTTTGAAACCAAGAATTTCAATTCTTCAGCTTGGACTCTTAATTACTATGCTGTGCTGCATTCATTACCTCCTTGAGGGAAAAAAAAGCACCACTCTTGTTTTATTCCCCTGAAGTTTCAATATTTTGTGTTCAAAAGTCTTGTCACATCAATTTTTGAAGTATCATCTTGTGAACTTCTAGGAGTCTGAAAAAATGTCTCAAAGTCCTTTAATTATGAAAAATCCTTGTATGAGGATGCAATTCTGTGAATCTTTTCAACAGTTTTCTTTAACTTATCTATCTTTTTTTATTTAACTGAACATCTATAATTTAATACTCTGAGTTCAACTCCTCCTAAATGCCCCATAAACTGTGATGGTCATTAGGACAGAAACAGGAAGAAAACTCATGACCTTAAAATCATTTTCTTTGCAACATGTAATGAATCAGACTTGAAAAGTGCATAGCACAAAAGCTCGTGATGAATGCTAATTCTGTGGAAGCTGTGCATACCACACTCTTGTTAAAACAAAACTTCCTTTAGATGTTTATTCTGTTTGTGGCGGATTTTCCAAGTTTAGACTAATGTCCTAATTCCTTACTGATGTGTGGGGAGAAGGTTTATTAGCTCATAAATACCATGATGGTCCCATATCTATCATTGGAAGAGCTTCAGCAAGGCATTTAACTCTTTGAGTCTGAGAGCTTTCACTTTTACAATGAATTGTGCCTTAATGAAGGCACCTTGAGGTCCATTCTCTGCTCTTTTTCCTCTACTCTGTGTCCTGGGGTCTTTATGGATGGCATCAATGGGTTCTCTTGCCCTCTGACTAGCATTTGGGTTCAACCAATGGGAAGTGCCAGCAGAGGAAGATAAGAGGAAGGTGTATTTATTTGACCAGCTCCTTTCTTGTTAGCAGTGCATGGCAATAGCCACATTCTTCTGCCAAAGGTCACTGCCTCTCCTACAACCACAGCGCTTCAAGTTCCAGGGGCACTCCCTCCCCTCACCCTCAATCTGCCAGGGCAGTAGTGGCTTCCTGCCCATGTTAACCCTGTACTCACCTGACTGATATGGAACATACTAGTTTAGGTAAACTGTGAAGTTTCTTCTAATTCTAAAGTAAGTATTATCCCTTTTTGATAAGTCCTAGAAAGACTTTTATCTACTGGGAAAAGAGGTGGTTGTGATGCTTAGTTACTAGAATGTTCTCTGAGAGGAGCCAGCATATGTAAATGAGCAGGTACTGCACTGGGAGATCAGTAGTGCTGCTAACCAGAGATACAACTTTCTTTCTTATTTTTTTCAATTGTGGTAAAATACACATAACATAAAAATTACTATCGCAACCATTTTTAAGCGTACAGTTCAGTGGCATTAGTACATTTACATTGTTGTGCTACCATCACCACCATCCGTCCACAGAACTCTTTTCACCTCGCAAAAGTGGAAGTCTGTGGCCACTAAGCAATAACTCCCTGTTTTCCCTCCCCCAGCTCCTGAGAACAACTGCTCTGCTTTCTGTCTCTTTGCATTTGACTGTTCTAGGTACCTCATTTAAGTGGAATCATACAGTATTTGTCTTTTTGAGGTTGGCTTATTTCACTTAGGATAATGTCCTCAAAGTTTATCCATGTTGTAACATGTTTCAGTTTCCTTCCTTTTTAAGGATGAATAATATTCCATTTTATGGATATACCACATTTTATCCATTTATCCATTTATGGACACTTGGCTTTCTTCTGGGATTTGGCTATTGTAAATAATGATGTCATGACCATGATACACAAATATCTCTTCAAGTCCCTACTTTCAACATATACATATGGAGATCTGTACCCAGAAAAAACAAGACCCAAATATAGGCTGCATAGAAGAGATACACTCAGACCTACAGAAACTCACAAACTGAAAGTGAAGGGATGGAAAAAGATACTCCATGCAAATGGCAAAGAAAAGAAAGCAGGGGTAGCAATACTTATATCAGACAATATAGACTTTAAAATGAAAAACTGTAACAAGAGACAAAGACGTGCACTACGTAATGATAAAGGGAGCAATCCAACAAGAGGATATAACGCTTGTAAATATCTATACACCCAACATAGGAACATCTAAATATATAAAGAAGTTATTAACAGACATAAAAGGAGAAATAGACAGTAACACAATAATAGTAAGGGACTTTAACACTCCACCTACACCAATGGATAGATCATCCAAACAGAAGATCAGTAAGGAAACACTGGCCTTAAAGGACACATTAGATAGACGGATTCAGTAGGTATATACAGAACATTCCATCCCCAAACCATAGAATATACATTCTTTTCAAACGCACATGGAACATTCTCCAAGACAGATCACATATTAGGCCTCAAAACAAGTCTCAATAAATTTAAGACTGAAATAATACCAAGCATCTTTTCTGAACATAGAAGTATGAAAGTAGAAATCAACTACAGGAAGGAAATCAGAAAAGCCACAAATATGTGGAGATTAAACAAAATGTTAGTGAACAATGATTGGGTCAATGAATAAATCGAAGGAGAAATCAGAAAATACCTGGAGGCAAATGAAAATGAAAATGAAAATACAACATGCCCAAATGTATAGGATACAGCAAAAGCAGTTCTAAGAGGAAAGTTTATAGCAATATAGGCCTACCTCAACAAATAGTAAAAATCTCAAATAAACAATCTAACAATGTACCTAAAGAAAGTGGAAAAAGAAGAACAAAACCAAAAATCAGTAGAAGGAAGGAAACAATAAAAATCAGAGCAGAAATAAATGAAATGGAGATTTAAAAAAATAGAAAAGATCAATGAAACCAACAGCTCATTCTTCGAAGAGATAAACAAAATTGACAGACTTTTAGCTAAACTCACCAAGAAAAAAATAGAGAAGTCTCAAATAAATAAAATCAGAAGTGAATGTGCAGAAATTACAATGGACATCTCAGAAATGCAAAAGATTACAAAAGAATACTATGAAAAGCTTTATGCCAACCAATTGGATAATCTAGAAGAAATGGATAAATCCTTCGAATCACACAACCTTCCAAAATTGAATCAAGAAGAAACAGAGAATTTGAAAAGACCAATCACCAGTAAGGAGATCTATACAGTAATCAAAAACCTCCCCCAAAATAAAAGTTCAGGAAGTGACATCACAAACATGGCAGAGTGAACTGTCCCCTTCAAACTACAACTAAATGGACATTCACTGATCAGCAGAGGATACCCACACAGCACCTCAGGATGCCTGAGAGACCTGCGCTGCTGTACATCTGAACATGGATAGTCTACCCCCAGGGGGGAGGTGGAGATAGGTGAGAACTTTCCATCCCCCAGGCAGTCCAGTACCCATGTGCAATGGCTGTCCTGGCTGAAGTGCTCATCGCACTGCTGTGGCCCCTAGGGTGGGCATACACTTTGATGCAACTGTGGAAACAGGTGACAACAGCTCTGAGACCCTGCATGACTGCTCTTTGGTCCAGCTGGAAAGCCCACAGGCCCACCACAGTTGCAGGGAGTGGTTCTGGCTCAGACCCAGAGGGGAGACCCGGTCCACCAAGCACAAAGGCAGGTGTGACCCAGGAGCAGATGGCAGTGCAGCTGTGAGGCTGAGTGAAGAAACACCCAGCTGTCTCTAACACCCACAGTACTGCTGTGGTCCTGAAGTGGGGAGTGGGATGCGGCAGGACTGTGCGAACAGGCACTGTGCGAGCAGGCAGCACAACCTTGAGCCCCCACATGATTGCTCTTTGGCCCAAGGGGAAAGCCCACAGTCCCACCACAGCCACAGGGAGTGGCTCTGGCTCCGACCCAGTGGAGAGGCCCTGCCTAGCAAGCAGAAAGACTGGTACAACCTACGAGCAGACACCAGTGTATCTGCAGCTTGGGCGAATGTGCCCCCAGCTGCCACAAATGTCAACAGTACCACAGTGGCCCCAAAGAGGGGAGTGCGACTCGGCAGGGCTGTGGGAGCAAGTGGCAGCAACCCAGACCCCCCATGTGATTGTTCTCCCAGTTAGTGGGAGACCCCACAGGGTTGCTGCAATCCCAAGGAGTGGTCCAGGCTCAGACAGGAACAGCTGGTGGGGATCCTGGCAGGCTCATATTACACAGCTCCTGCCTCCTCCGTCTGGTGGTGGCAAGTGGAAGCTGTGACCAAATTCTATCTCTATGCAGAGGCACAAATACACCCCATAAAGCAGTATGAAAAAGTATATTAAATCTCCAGAACAGAAGGAAAATGACAAATATCCAGAAATCAATTCTGAAGACACAGAATTCTATAACCTAAATGATAGAGAATTCAAAATAGCAATCATTAAAAACCTCAAAGAGTTAAAAGAGAACATAGATAAACAATCCAACAAGTTCAGGAGCTACTTCACAAAAGAGGTTGAAACTATAAAGAAAACCAATCAGAAATGTTGGAGATGCAAAACACAGTGGATGAGATAAAGAAAAATCTGGACTCCCTGAAGAGCAGAGCTGATATTAGGGAGGACAAAATTAGAAGTCTGGAGGACAGAAATATAGAAATGCTTCAGAAAGATGAGGATGGAGAATTAAGACTAAAAAGACATGAAGAGGGGGCTGGTCCCATGACTGAATGTTAAATTTGCGCACTCCACTTCGGTGGTCCAGGGTTTCACTGGTTCAGACCCTGGGCACGGATATGGCACCACTTATCAGGCCATGCTGAGGCAGCATCCCACATGCCACAACTAGAAGAACCCATAACTAAAATGTGCAACTATGTACTGGGGGGATTTGGGGAGAAAAAAAAAGAAATGAAGAAATTCTCCAAGAAATATCTGACTCAGTTAGGAAATGCAACATAAGGATTATAGGTATCCCAGAGGGAGAAGAAGGGAATGGAGAAGAAAGTTTGTTCAAAGAAATAGTAGCTGAGAACTTCCCAAACCTGGGGAGGGAACTGGAAATACATATGATAGAAGCCAATAGACCTCCAAACTATATCATTGTAAAAAGACCTTCTCCAAGACATATAGTAGTAAAGCTGATAAAATTCAATGACAAATAAAAAATATTAAGGGGAGCAGGGGAGAAGAAAATAACTTACACAGAAACCTCTATCAAGCTTTCAGCAGATTTCTCAGCAGAAACTTTACAGGATAGGAGAGAGAGGAATGATATATTCAAAATTCTGAAAGACAGAAACTTTCAGCCAAGAATACTCTATCCAGTGAAAATATCCTTCAGACATGATGGAAAAATAAAAACTTTCCCAGATAAACAAAAGTTGAGGAAGTTCATCACCACAAGAACTCCCCTACAAGAAATCTTCAAAAAGGCCCTCATACCTGAAAAAAAGAAAAAAGAAAGGAGTTACAAAACCCTGAGCAAGGAGATAAATAGACAAAATCAGAAAATTGCAGCTATCAGAACAGGTTAGCAAACAACTATAACATTAAAGACAAAGGGAAGGAAAACACCAAAAATAGATATAACCTTGTTATTTTAGCCACAAACTCAGAACACAAGATGGAATAAGATGTGACAATAACAACTTAGAAGGGGAAGAGGAGGGAGATGGAATCGGTTTAGCCTAAGAAAATAAGAGACTATCAGAAAATAGACTATCTCATCTATGAGATCTTTTTTTTTTATTGATGTTATGATAGATTACAACCTTGTGAGATTTCAGTTGTACATTTTTGTTAGTCATGTTGTGGGTACACCACTTCCCCCTTTGTGCCCTCCCCCCACCCCCCCTTTTCCCTGGTAACCACCGATCAGATCTCCTTATCAATATACTAACTTCCATCTATGAGTGGAGTCACACAGAGTTCGTCTTTCTCTGACTGGCTTATTTTGCTTAACATAATACCCTCGAGGTCCATCCACGTTGCTGTGAATGGGCCAATTTTGTCTTTTTTTATGGCTGAGTAGTATTCCATTGTGTATATATACCATATCTTCTTTATCCAATCATCAGTTTCTGGGCATGTAGGTTGGTTCCACATCTTGGCTATTGTAAATAATGCTGCGATGAACATAGGGGTGCAAGGGACTCTTGGGATTTCTGATTTCAGGTTCTTAGGATAGATACCCAGTAATGGGATGGCTGGGTCATAGGGTATTTTTATTTTTAACTTTTTGAGAAATCTCCATACTGTTTTCCATAGTGGCTGTACCAGTTTGCATTCCCACCAACAGTGTATGAGGGTTCCTTTTTCTCCACAACCTCTCCAACATTTGTCACTCTTGGTTTTGGATGTTTTTGCCAATCTAATGGGTGTAAAGTGATATCTTAGTGTAGTTTTGATTTGCATTTCCCTGATGATTAGCGATGATGAACATCTTTTCATGTGTCTATTGGCCATATTCATATCTTCTTTTGAGAAATGTCTGTTCATGTCCTCTGCCCATTTTTTGATCGGGTTGTTTGTTTTTTTGTTGTTAAGCCCTGTGAGTTCTTTGTATATTATGGAGATTAACCCTTTGTCAGATAAGTGGCTTGTAAATATTTTTTCCCAATTAGTGAGCTGTTTTTTTGTTTCAATCCTGTTTTCCCTCACCTTAAAGAAGCTCTTTAGTCTGATGAAGTCCCATTTGTTTATTCTTTCTATTGTTTCCCTCAACTGAGGAGTTATAGTGTCCAAAAAGATTCTTTTGAAACTGATGTCAAAGAGTGTACTGCCTATATTCTCTTCCAGAAGACTTATTGTTTCAGGCCTAATCTTTAGGTCTTTGATCAATTTTGAGTTTATTTTGCTGTGTGGTGAAAAAGAATGGTCAATTTTCAATCTTTTGCATGTGACTGTCCAGTTTTCCCAGCACCATTTGTTGAAGAGACTTTCTTTTCTCCATTGTAGGCCCTTTGCTCCTTTGTCGAAGATTAGCTGTCCATAGGTGTGTGGTTTTATCTCTGGGCTTTCAATTCTGTTCCATTGAAAAAATATGGAACACTTCATGAATTTGTGTGTCATCCTTGCGCAGGGGCCATGCTAATCTTCTCTGTATCGTTCCAATTTTAGTATATGTGCTGCCGAAGTGAGCACTCTATGAGATCTTTTTATACAAACCTCATGGTAACTTCTAAACAAATAATTGAACAGAGATGCAAATGATAAGTAAGGAGAAAACTAAGAAAACCAGGATAGAAAACTACCTAACCAAATTGGTAGTCCAAACACACAGGATGAGAAACAAAGGAAATGCAGAGGAACCAGAAAATGAGCAATAGAATGGCAGCATTAGACCCTCATATATCAATAATCACTCTAAATGTAAATGGGTTGAATTCTCCAATCAAAAGACACAGAGCAGCAGGATGGATTAAAAAATAAGACCCAACAATATGCTGCCTCCAGGAAACACATCTCAGCTCCAAAGACAAACACAGGCTCAGAGTGAAGGGATGGAAGACGGCACTCCAAGCTAAGGGTGAACAAAAGAAAGTAGGCATTGCCATACTTATATCAAACAAAGTTGACCTTAAAATAAAACAGGTAAAGAGAGACAAAGAAGGGCATTATATATGATAAAAGGAAAAGTCCACCAAGAAGACAGGACACTTATAAATATCTGTGCACCCAACACAGGAGCACCAAAATACATAAAGCAACTATTAACAAATCTAAAAGGAGATATTAACAACATTACAATAATAGTAGGGGCCCTAACACTGACTTACACCAATGGATAGATCATCCAGACAAAGTCAACAAGGAAATTGTGGAATTAAATGAAAACTAGACCAGATGGACTTAATAGATATATATAGAACACTCCATCCACAAACAGTAGATTACATATTCTGCTGTGTGTAGAGTGTGCATGGAACATTCTCAAGGATAGACCATATTGTGGGAAACAAGGCAAGCCTCAACAAATTTAAGAAGTTTGAAATAATACAAAGCATCTTTTCTGACCGTAATGCTATAAAACTAGAAATCAACTGCAAGAAAAAGCTGGGAAAGGGACAAATATGTGGAGACAAAACAACACGATACTGAATGACCAATGGATCATTGAAGAAGTTAAAGGAGAAATTGAAAAAATATCTGGAGACAAAGGAAAATGAAAACACACCATACCAACTCATATGGGATGTGGCAAAAGCAGTCCTAGGAGGGAAATTCATTGCAATACAGGCTCACCTTAACAAACAAGAAAAATCCCAAATACACAATCTCAAACTACACCTAACAGGATTAGAAAAAGAAGAACAAAGCCCAAAGTCAGTAGAAGGAGGGAACTAATAATTAGAGCAGAAATAAATGAAATTGAAACAAAAAACAGTAGGAAGGATCAAGGAAACAAAGAGCTGGTTCTTTGATGAGATAAACAAAGTTGACAAACCCTTAGCCAGGCTCACTAAGAAAAAAGGAGAAAAGCCTCAAATAAATAAAATTAGAAATGAAAGAGGAGAAATTATAATGGATACCACAGAAATATAAAAGACTATAAGAGAATACTATGAAAAACTATATGTTAACAAATTGAACGATCTAGAAGAAACGGATAAATTCTTAGATTCACACAACCTTCCAAAATGGAATCAAGAAGAAACAGAGGATCTGAATAGACCAATCACGAGTAAAGAGATTGAAACAGTAATGAAAAACCTCCTAAAAACTAAAAGTCCAGGACCAGACGGCTTCCCTGGGGAATTCTACCAAACACTCAAAGAAGATTTATTACCTGTCCTTCTCAAGCTATTCCAGAAACTTGAGGAAGACAGAATACTTTCTAACACATTCTATAAACCCAATATCATCCCGATACCAAAGCTAAACAAGGAAAACACAAAGAAGGAAAATTACAGGCCAGCATCACTGATGAACATAGATAAAAAGTCCTCAACAAAATATTAGCAAACTGAATACAGCAATATACTAAAAAAAATCATACACCATGATCAAGTGGGATTTATTCCAGGGACACAGGGATAGTCCAACATCTGCAAATCAATGAATGTGATACACCACATTAACAAAACGAGGAACAAAAACCACATGATCATCTCAATAGACACAGAGAAAGCACTTGACAAGATCCAACATCCATTTATGATAAAAACTGAATAAAATGGGTATAGAAGTAAAGTACCTCAACATAATAAAGGTCATATATGACGAACCCATAGCCAACATCATACTCAATCGGGAAAAACCGAAAGCCATCCCTCTGAGAACAGTAACAAGACAAGGTGCTCACTCTCACCACTCTTATTCAACATAGTACTGGAGGTTTTGGCCAGAGAAATTAGGCAAGAAAAAGAAATAAAAGGAATCCAAATAATAGGAATCCAAATGAAGAAGTGAAAGTCTGCTGTTTGCAGACAACATGATTTTATATATAGAAAACTCTAAAAAATCCACTGGAAAACTGAAGAAATAATCAACCATTACAGCAAAGTTGCAGGGTACAAAATCAACTTAGAAAACTCAGTTGCATTTCTATACTCTAATAATGAGCTAACAGAAAGAGAACTCAAGAACACGATCGCATTTATAATAGCAACAAAAAGAATAAAATATCTAGGAATAAAGTTAACAAAGTAAGTGAAACAACTATGCAATGAAAACTATAAGACATTACTGAAAGACATTGATGATGACATAAAGAAATGGAAAGATATTCCATGAACGTGGACAGGAAGAATAAACATAGTTAAAACGTCCATACTACATAAAGCAATCTACAGACTCAATGCAATCTCAATCAGAATCTCAATGATATTCTTCATGGAAATAGAACAAAGAATCCTAAAATTCAAGTTGGGCAACAAAAGATCACAAAGAGCTAAAGCAATCCTGAGAAAAAAGAACAAAGCTGGAGGCATCACATTCCCTGACTTCAAAACACACTACAAAGCTATAGTGCTCAAAACAGCATGGTACTGGTACAAAAACAGGCAGACAGATCAATGGAACAGAATTGAAAGCCCAGAAATAAAACCACACATCTATAGACAGCTAATCTTTGACAAAGGAACTAAGAACATACAATGGAAACAGGAAAGTCTCTTCAATAAATGGTGTTGGGAAAACTGAACAGCCACATGCAAAAGAACCTTATGCTGTACGCAAAAATAAGCTCAAAATGGATCAAAGACTTGAAGGTAAGACCTGAAACCATAAAACTCCTAGAAGAAAATATAGGTAGTACACTCTTTGACGTTGGTCTTAAAAGGGTCTTTTCAAATACCATGTTTACTTGGACAAGGGATACAAAAGAAAAAATAAACAACTGGGATTTCATCAGACTAAAGAGCTTCTACAAGGCCTAGGAAACCAGGATCAAAATGAAAAGACAATCCACCAACTGGGAGAAAAATTTGCAAATCATATTTCCAACAAGGGGTTAATCTCCATAATATATAAAGAACTTACACAACTCAGCAACAACAAAAACACACACAAAAACAATCAAAAATGGGCAGAAGTCATGAACAGACATTTCTCCAAAGATGATATATAGATGGCTAATAGGCACATGAAAAGATGTTCAACATCACTAATCATCAGGGAAACGCAAATCAAAATTACACTGAGCTATCAACTTATACCCATCAGGATGTATTATTATTATTTTTGAAAATTTATTATTATTATTAGTAGTAGTAGTATAATAACCAAGACAAAAAATAACAAATGTTGGAGAGGATGTGGAGAAAAGGGAACCCTCATACACTGCTGGTGGAAATGCAAACTGGTGCAGCCACTTTGGAAAACAGTATGGAGATTTCTCAAAAAATTAAAAATAGAAATACCATATAACCCAGCTATACCACTACTGGGTATTTATCTAAAGCACATGAAATCAACTATTCAAAGAGATTTATGCAGCCCTACGTTCATTGCAGCATTTCACAATAGCCAAGATCTGGAAGCAACCCAAGTGCCCATCAACTAATGATTGGATAAAGAAGATGTGGTATATATATATATATATACATATACACACACACACACACACATACACACACACACACACAATGGAATACTACTCAGTCACAAAAAAGACAAAATCATCCCATTTGCAACAACATGGATGGACCTTGAGGGTATTATGTTAAGAAAAATAAGCCAGGCAGTGAAAGACAAATGCCATATGATTTCACTCATATGTGGAAGATAAACAAACATATGGACAAAAAGAACTGCTTAGTGGTTACCGGGGGAAAGGGGGTAGGGGGTGGGCACTAAGGGTGATGACTGACAAACAGTAATGTACAACTGAAATTCATAATGTTGTAAACTATCATAAATGCAATTTAAAAGATAATAATAAATAAATAAAAGTTCAGGACCAGATGGCTTCCCTGGTGAATTCTACCAAACATTCAAAGAAGACTTAACGCCTTGTCAAACTCTTCCAAAAGATTGAAGAGGAGGGGAGGCTTCCTAACTCCTTCTACGAAGCAAACATTATCCTGATTCCAAAACCAGACAAGGACAACACAAAAAAAGAAAATTGCAGGCCAATATCACTGATGAACATTGATGCAAAAAATACTCAACAAAATAGTAGCAAATCAAATACAACAATAAATTGAAAAGATCATACACCATGATCAAGTGGGATTTACTCCAGAGAGGCAGAGATGATTCAATATCTGCAAATCAATCAACGTGATACACCACGTTAACAAAATGAAGAGTAAAAATCACAAGATCATCTCAATAGGTGCGAAGAAAGCATTTGACAAAATGTGTATAGAAGGAAAGTACCTCAACATAATAAAGGCCCTATACGACAAACCCACAGCTAAGATCATTCTCAATGGAGAAAAACTGAAAGCCATCCCTCTAAGGACAGGAACCAGACAAGGATGCCCACTGTCACCACTCTTATTTAACATAGTATTGGAAGTCCTAGCCAGAGCAATCAGGCAAGAAAAAGAAATAAAAAGGATCAAAATTGGAAAGGAAGAAGTGAAACTGTCGCTATTTGCAGATGACATGATTTTATGTATAGAAAACTCTAAAGAATCCACCAGAGCCCGGTACATGTGTGCATGGGGACTGGGGGTGCACGGAACAGAAGCGCTGGGGAGGTGGAGGACGAGCCCCGTCAGGTTACCACCAAAGAACATGATTTTGGTCTAGGGGCTCCAGTTTCTAAAGCTGAAAAATACCAGAACACTCTCCAGCTAGAACAAGAAGTGAGAAATCAAGATAGATTCGTCTCTACACTGAAAGTACAGGAAGATCTCAACTACAGTGAGAAAGGACAATCAAGAGACAGCAACACTGAGATGAATCAGATAGTACAGTTATCTGACAAAGATTTTAAATCAGGGGCCGGCCCGGTGGCGCAGCAGTTAAGTTCACACTTTCTGCTTCTCGGCGGCCTGGGGTTCCCTGGTTCGGATCCTGGGTGCGGACATGGCACTGCTTGGCACGCCATGCTGTGGTAGGCATCCCACATATAAAGTAGAGGAAGATGGGCACGATGTTAGCTCAGGGCCAGGCTTCCTCAGTAAAAAGAGGAGGACTGGCAGTAGTTAGCTCAAGGCTAATCTTCCTCAAAAAAGAAAAAAAAAAAAGATTTTAAATCAGCCATCATATAAACATTTCAATAAGCAATTTTGAGCATGCTTGAAACAAAAAAATAGAAAGTTTCAGCGAAGAAATAAAAGGTATAAAGAACGACCAGACGTAAATTTTAGAAGCAACCAAGATATTCTTCAATAGGTGAATGGATAAGCAAACTGTGGTACATCCATACAATGGAATATTATTCTTTGATAAAAAGAAATGCACTAGCAAGCCACAAAAAGACATGAAAGAACCTTGAAAGCATTTTGCGAGGTGAAAAGAGCCAATCTGAAAAGGTTATATACTCTATGATTCCAAGTATATGACCTCCCGGAAAAGACAAACCATAGAGACATTAGAAAGTTCACAGGTTGCAAGGGATTTGGAGGGAGGGAAGGGTGAATGGAGCACAGGGAATTTTTAGGGCAGTGAAAGATTCTGTATGATATGGTAATTACGGATACACGTCATTATACATTTGTCAAAACTCTAGAATCTACGATCCAAAGAGTGGACTCTAATGTAAACTATGGACTTCAGTTACTACTAACATATCAATATTGGTTCATTAGTTGTAACAAATGTACCACATTAACATAAGATGTAAATAAGAGGGGAAACTGTATGGGGGAGGTGGGAGGGGTATGTGTACTTCCTGTACTTCCTGATTGATTTTTCTGTACACCTAAAACTGCTCTAAAAAAATAAAATCTATTAAAAAAAAAGAATCCACCAAAAAACTTCTAGAAATAATAAATGAATACAGTAAAATTGCAGGATACAAAATCAACATACAAAAATCAGTTGTGTTTCTACACACTAACAATGAAGCAGCAGAAAGAGAAATTAAGAATACAATCCCATTTACAATTGCAACAAAAAAAATAAAGTACCTAGGAATAAACTTAACAAAAGAGGTGAAAAATCTGTACACAGAAAACTATAAAACCTTGTTGAAATAACTTGAAGAAGACACAAAGAAATGGAAAGATATTCCATGCTCTTGGATTGGGAGAATTAACATAGTTAAAATGTCCATACTTCCTAAAACAATCTATAGATTCAATGCAATCCCTATCAAAGTTCCAACAATAATTTTCACAGAAATAAAACAAAGAATCCAAAATTTATATGGAACAACAAAAGATCCCAAATAGCCAAAGGAATCCTGAGAAAAGAGAACAAAGCTGGAGGTATCACACTCCCTCATTTCAAAATATACTACAAAGCCATGGCAACCACAACAGCATGGTACTGGCACAAAAACAGACACACAGATCAATGGAACAGAATCGAGAGCCCAGAGATAACCCACACATCTATCTATGGACCACTAATTTTCGACAAGGGAGCCAAGAACATACAATGGAAAAAGGAAAATCTCTTCAATAAATGGTGCTGGGAAAACTGGACAGCCACAAGCAAAAGAATGATAGTAGACTATTATCTTACACCATGCACAAAAATTAACTCAAAAAGGATTAAAGACTTGAATGTAAGACCTGAAACCATGAGACTTCTAGAAGAAAACATAGGCAGTAGGCTCTTTGACATTGGTCTTAGCAGCATATTTTCAAGTACCATGTCTGACTGGGCAAGGGAAATAAGAGAAAAAATAAACAAATGGGACTACATCAAACTAAAAAGCTTCTGCACAGCAAAGGAAACCATCAACAAAACGAAAAGACACACCTGGTGGGACTGCAAACTGGTGCAGCCACTATGGAAAACAGTATGGAGGTTCCTCAAAAAATTAAGAATAGAACTATGGTACAATCCAGCTATTTCACTGCTGGGTATTTATCCAAAGAACATGAAAACACGAATGCATAAAGATACACGCACCTCTACGTTCATTACAGACTTATCCACAATAGCCAAGACTTGGAAGCAACCTAGGTGCCCATCAAGGGACGAATGGATAAAGAAGATGTGGTATTTATACACGATGGAATAGTACTCAGCCATAAGAAATGATGAAACCCAGTCATTTGTGACAACATGGATGGACCTTGAGGGTATTATGCTGAGTGAAATAAGTTAGAGGGAGGAAATCAAATACCATATGATCTCACTCATAAAGATAAAAACGACAACAAACAATCACATAGAGACAGAGATTAGAGTGGTGGCTATCAGAAGGGACATGGGGAGGGAGGAGGATGAAAGGGGTGATTAGGCACACACGTGTGGTGATGGATGGTGATTGGCCTTTGGGTGGTGAACATGATGCAGTCTACACAGGAATTGAAATATAATGATGTACACCTGAAATTTATATAATGCTATAAACCAATGTTACTTTAATAAAATAAATAAATAAATAAAAAAGAACTCAGGCCCTGAGGTCAGGCATACCTGCATTCAAATCCCAGGTGTGCCAGCTGTTAGCAGTGTGACGGTGAGCAGGTTGCTTAAGCCCTCAGAGGGTCAGTTTCTTGATCAGGAAAGTGAGCATAATGGCACTTTCCTCATAACACTGTTTAAGGATAAAACGGGAAAAATGTATATGAATCTCTTAACACAGTGCCCGGCAGACGTTAAACTCCAATAAACATTAGCTATTATAATCTTATATTCATTCATTCAGCAAGCTTTTATTGAGAGCCTATTATGTCCCTGCCTCTGTGCTGGGTGAGAGGATGAAAAGATGAGACCATTGTCCTGGTTTTCAAGAAGCAGCAACGCATCTAATTATAATGCAGAACACTACGTGCAGTGGAGATATATGGAGAGGATATTACAAATGAGAGAAGGGGCACCAACCAAGACTGGGGGTGGGGAGTTGGACAAGGTCCCAAAGCCACACCTTAAAGGCTGAGTTGAGGGGGCAAAGGGCATCTAGACAGAGGACCACATGAGCAAAAGCATGGAGACAAGAAGCAGCATAGAGGGCAAGGGGGCACGCACTGCAGGGTAGGGGGTATTAGTACATGAAGTGCCAGGATGGGAGCTGAGGAGAGCTGGTCAGGGACCAGGTCATAGAGCGCCTTGTAGACCAGGCTGAGGAGCCTGGAGGTAGCTTGTGGGCAATGGTGAATACTGGAAGATTTCTTGCAGTGGAATGCCCCGTCCAGATCTGAGTTCTGGATAGTTCATTCTCATGCATGTACAGAAAATGGATGTAACTGGGGAAAGAATGGAAGAAAGGAGAACAGATAAGAGGCAATTGCAGTAAACCGGGTAAGAAAGAGGCAGTATGAGTCTGAATTAGGATATTGGACATGAGGATGAAGATGAGGCAGATTTTAAAAATACATTGAGGAGACCAAATTGGCAGGGCAGAATGAGTTATCAAATGTGGAAGTGGTAAGGGACGGAGAGGAGTCCAGGATGACCGGAAGCTCTAGACTTGGGAGCCTGGGCAGATGGCAGCCACGGAAACAAGGAGAGCCTGCAGTGGATACCACGGTGTACAGTCTTCAAAACGGAACTATTGTTTCCCCGCCTCAAGAGAAATGGCTCACACCTGGGTCCTCTCTGGCCCACGGGGGCTACTTTGCTCAAGGGTCTGCCCCTTGCCAGGGGCCACCCACATTCATTGATACAGGTTGATACAGGAACACAAAAGCCCCTTTTCTCAACTCAGGAAAACTCTGAAGGGCCATTCCAGCCCCAGAGCTCCCTGAAGAGCAGTTGAGGCCTCTGTGGGCCTGCGTCTCACTTCCATGCCTCGCTGTGCCTAACCCGGCTTCCCCCGCTGGCTTCCGGGTGCTGTTCCCTGGAGCACACCCCAGCAAGTCTCCTGCACACGGATACCGGTCTCAGAGGCTGTTCCTCAGAGGACCAAACCTGAGACAGAGGGGAGGAAATCCAGTTTTGGAGGAGTTAAGTTTGATGTGTCTGTAAGACACGTAGGTAGAGATATCTAGCAGACTGTCGGATAGCTCAGCCTACACCTCCAGGGAGCTGAGGCCTAGAAATACAAGTCTGGGAGTTATATCAGCACACCAGTGGTACTGGTCTACAATCCCTTGCTTGTACTTTTCAAATCCAAAAAGAGTCTAAAAACTAAAAGTCTTTTAAAATTCATTTGGTAGCAAAACCCAACTTGATCTGAGCCCCCTGTTTTTGGTGAGGAAGATATGCCCTGAGATAACATCCATTGGCAATCTTCCTCTTTTTTCTTTTTCTTTTTTTCTTTTTTTTTTTTGCCTTGAGGAAAATTGGTCCTGAGCTAACTTCTGTGCCAGTCTTCCTCTATCTCTTGTCTGTGGGGTACCTCCACAGCATGGCTGATGAGCGGAGTAGGTCCATGCCTGGGATCCAAACCGGCCCAACCCGGGCTGCCAAAGCAGAGCCCACAGAACTTTAACTCGGCCATGCGGCCAGCCTCCAACCTGAGCCCTTTTTTGACCCTAAAACCTGACCTGAACAAACATGAGAACTATTGTAGCCCCTTTAAAAATCCTAACTAGTGTGACTATTTCTGTATTTTGCTACAGAAATATTCATGTGTTTGATTACAAGATGCCGTCCCAGACTCTACTGGGACCGGTATATAATTTTCAGTATATGCTCCTTATTACCTTTCCAAAATCTGAAAAATACTGGATTCTGGAGCCATCTGGCCCTGAGGGTTACAGATAAGAGATTGCAGACTTATAATTGGGAGCATGAAAGAGGGTAATACCACCTAGAGAGAAATTGTGGAAAGAAAGCAAACAATAGACGGGGAACAGCAGAATTTTACATGAACCAAAGGAAGCATGACCGACAAAGGAGAGAGACCGGTTCACAGTAGGCGGGTGGGGCAGAGGCCAAGAGAACAGAGAGGTTTAAGAAAGAGGAGGAGAGCCATCCGTGCCCCTGAGCGTAGCAGGGGTCTAAGAGCGAGGACTAATTCTCCTCCAGAGCTGGCAATTGGTGGTTGGTTGATGAGCACAGTGAGCACAGGCCCAGAAGAGTGATGGGGCAGGGCAGAAGCTCAAATGCAGTGGATTGTGGAATGAACGGGAGAGGAGGAGAGAGATGAGATGGCTGCTAGATGGGTAAGGGCACAATATTTTAGCCTGGAGAAAGCCTCAGGCGTGTGTATAGGGAGGTGGGAAGAGCGAAGAGGGAATCAGAGGTTGAAGACAAAAGAGAAAGGGAGAGAGAAGAACTAACGGGGTAAGATTAGGAGGAGGCAGGAAGAACTCAAGTGCAGTTGGGGCCGAGTTTCCCGTAGAGAAAGGGACTATGAGGGTAGGTCTAGAATGAAGGAGGGACTCTTCACCTGCTGAGATTGGAAGAAAAGGAATGAGAAAGGGATTAGCTGCAGAAAAACAGGTAGGTACAAAAGGACAAAGTTGAGGTTGGTCATCTTTGATGACTTCTATTTCTCATTAAAACAGATTAGATCATCTGCTGGGGGTAAAGGGGGCGCAAGCTGGGGAGAGAGATGAAGGTTTGGTGTAAAGAGAGGAAGGTAAGCAAGGAAAATCAGAAAGATGAGGTATTGGTGGTCTAGTCAGAGAACACGTACTGGCATTAATTGACATGGCGGTAGGATTTCTTCCCCCAGCCCTCAGCTTTATGCACAGAGGTGCTAAGTAAGCAAGATACTTATGTAACCATTAAAAGTTGTCACAAAGAATATTTAATGGCAAGGAAAAATACTTAAGATGGGCTGTAGGAGATACTGTTGGTAGCTTCCTGGAAACTCTTAGAATTCTCTCTGGGCAGACCTCTGCTCCTCAAAGGCTGTCGCTGTCATCGTAGGAAAGTCTGCCTGAGGCTTTCCTCTGGCCAGGGAGCATGCTAGGAGTCAGGCTGAGGAACGCCCGTCAGGTCCTAGGGTAATTATTGGTCACTCTCTAAACTTCCCAGCCCTGACCAATTGCTGACAGGAAGCTTACTGACACTTTAGCTTCCTCAGCCGCCTCTGGGGACAATTTTGAGATGTTTTCGATACTGTTTCTAAGAGTTCACCAGCAGAATTCAGCTCCAGTTGCAACACAGTGTTAATTGGGTTGATTACAGAGAATTTTTTAGAAGGCCCCAAATTCTTTGGCATTCCTACCATTAAGTGGTAGGATCTATGTCCCCTTCCCTCGTAGGCTTGTGACAGCTTTGACTAAAAGAGTATGGCAGAATTGACACTATATGATTTCTAAGGCTAGACCATAAAAGGCCATCAGCTTCGGTCTGGTTCTCTTGGGGAAACCCATTACCAGGTAAGAAGTCTGACTGCCCTGAGGCTGCTTTGCTGCTAAGCCCAGATGCAGGTGTTCTGGTCGACAGCCCAAGTAAGCTCTGGGCTGGCCCAAGAGTGGGCCGTCTGGAACACCCAGCCCAGCAGAGCCTTCAACACCCGCAGCCCGGGTAGATATCTCTCCGCTGAGCCCGTCCCGAATTCCTGATGCACAAAATCATATGCAAAATAAAATGGCGGTTGTTTTATACCACTGAGGAGTAACTTGTTACACAGCATTAGGGACCGGAACATTCCTCTTCCCTGTGTCTCTTCCCCACCTTCCTACTGGTGTTTTCTGGGGTCACCTTCAAAACAATGTGCTCTTGAATCTTTATTTCAGAATTTGTTCCTGGAGAACTCAAATCAAGAAAACTATGTTTGTAACCATGTTACAAAATAAGAATTATAATATAACCCCAACCATGAAAAAAACATTAAGGAAAAGAAGAAATATTTAAAAAAGCTAACCAGGTTAATTTCTAAGTAGGACGATTGAGTTTGATCTTTTGAAAATATTCTTTTTGTATATTTTCCAAAAGTTATAAAGTATGTATTTCTCTTATCAGGAAAACAACTGTTTTATAAAACATGGGAAAATGAGTATATATTATGAAAAGATTTTTCTATGAAAATTAAAATTTAACAATTCTCAAAGTAAAATTCGTGTTCTGAAATTTTTATTTCTGGTAGAACTCCTCTTTCCAGCTTAATGCCCTACACATGTGCCTTGGATAGGCGTCTAGTATCACGTGACCCATGCTTGCCAGTCACAGGCAGTTGGATCACGAGGCGCCATATCTGGCTCCCAAGACCCAATCCATAATCCAGTCCAAATCCAGGCTTCTTCTCGCTAGAATTTAACTATGAAATGCAGTGCCTGTAGTCTCATGGCCCTGAAAATTAGACATTTGGGGTCCAGCAGAGTCAGGCCCAGAGTTGGCCCATGGCGGTGCTAATGCCACATACAAGCTGAAGTTGTATGGAGGAGCGGAAACCACGAGAAGGCGAGGGCGCTCATCCGCCACGTGGAGAAAGGTGGTGAGAAGCTCTCTGCGTCTCTCTGTGCGGCGCAGGGACAGAGACTGGCGGCCAGCTCCCGGGATGCGCCTGGACTTCTGTGCCGCAGTCCCTGGGATGCCCTCACTCCTCTTCAGAAGCCCGTGTTATTTGAGTGGCTGCTGTTCTGTGTGACCGGGAGACTCTGATCCGAACAAGTCCACTTGCCAAGACCAAAAAGCTAAAATAATACTAATGCTGATATTGATACCGTCTTCCCTCTGTTGGGAGGCCCAAGAGCAAGACCGCTTCCCTGTTCGCAGACGGCTCCCTCGGCCGCGTCCTCACAGGGCGCGAGCGGCGTGCGCTCAGGGGCTCTCACGGGCGCTGCTGCCCCCCACCCCGAGGGCGCCCGTGACCTCGCCCTCCCACGGCCGCACCTCCTGAGCCGTCCGCGGGGCCAGGATTTCCACCTCTGCACGTCCGAGGGACGCGGCATGGCTGGGGCGCCGAGCGCTCGCAGGACCCCCCACCCCCGGGCACGTGGGCCGCGTCCGCGTGGGGGCCGAGGCCGCGCTGGGCGGGCAGCGGTCACGGGCGCGGGGGAGGGAAGGCGTCCAGGCCCCAGCGGCGAGCGGGTGGGCGCGGGCGGAGGGGCCGGGCAGCCTGACGCACGCCCCCTCGTCCCCGGGCTCGGCCGGCATCCGCGCGAGCCCGGAGAGCAGAGCTCGGGGACCACGGAGGCGGCGGGGTGCGCGGGCGCCGCGGGCCGGCCTGGGAGCTCGCAGCCCTGGCGCGGGGGAGCCAGAACTTATTCAGAGATGGGCAAAAGGAGGCTCAGAGAGGGTGTGCCATTTGGTGCAGGACGCCCGGCGAGTAAGGGCAGAGCTGAGATTCTGAAGGCGGGCGGTTCCGCCGCAGGCCACTGCCCCTTCAGGCTGCTCCGCTCCACGTTTGAGGTCGCTCTGCCTCCCATCTCTCGCATCCGCGGCGTCGGAGCCAGGGGAGCAGACCTGACGCTACCGGTGGACAGCCCATGTCGTTTGTTTGTCTGTGAACCTCACGTTGTGCCATATGGTGACCAACTGCCTCCTCACTCGCCAGCATGCGAGGCCAGCATGACCGGTTTCTTACACAGGCGCATATTTTCTGAACTCGGCTGCTACCGATTTTGAAATCTGTGAGTCGAGCGAGAGCCATGGTTCTGGGATGTTCGCAGGGCCTCCGCCCAGGTACTGGCCTTGCACACAGCCCCAAACGGGAGAGGACAACCAGGAGGGGAGGCTGATGGACTCCCGGCCGGTAGCAGCCGTTCTGTAAGTAGCTAGAGTAGCTCATCTTCTTCCAGGGTATCTATGATACTTCCTCATTTGCTAAATTGTTTTGCAAGTAACACAAATAGAATCTCAAAAATATATAACATTAAAAGGTGAAGGTGGAAATTTCTCTCCAAGATTTATAACGAGGAACTAAGTACTGTACATAAAAAATGAGCGCAGCATTTTTACAGAGTGAAATGAGGTCAGTCGCTTGTAGAAGATGTGTCGCTTCATACTTCGGCAGCTCTCCTGGACTTTAAACATGCAGCGCACGGCCGCGAGTTCTCGCCTGTAGAGGACTGTGTATCTTTTAACCCAGCCTGAAAGTCAGCCCTGAGAGCAGCGCATTTAACAGGGGACCTCAGTGGCTCGCGAACGTTCAGGAAAAGAAGAGAACCTGCTGACGTGAATGTTCAGGAAGAAGAGAGAATGCAAAAAGAGGCTTTCTGACCTTTTTTTTTTTTTTTCCCAAACAGTGACAATGAAGGGAAAAGGCAAGCTGGAGGAACGACGCGGGAGGAAGGTCACTAGCCCCTCGGAATATGGTTTCCACACCTTTATGGCCCCAATCTGCTTTAAGACGGAAGAACTTCTGAGGTTCTCTGACAACCGCAGCCAGCCCAAGCCACATAAGTACAACATTTAAGAGCTCCTTTTGGCCCCTGTTGTATCATGGCGCTCACCCTGGAACCGTCAAGACCCTAACAATACTGAGAAGTTTCTGGCAATGGGAAATTCCTGGGAATGAGAAGTTAAGTGTGGAACAGTGGGAAAAGCATGACTTAGCTCTGGAGAGCCTTACTTGAAATCCCACATGCACATCCCAGCTGTGTGGTGATGGGGTGTCACTGGCACTCACTGAGCCCGTGTCCCCATCTCTGAAGGTCACTGGACAGATACTTATTTAGCGCGAGCTCTGTGCCCCTCTGAGCTGTTCTAGGTGCCTGGGATGCAGTGTGGCCTCATGGAGTGTTCTGTCGTGATCTCAGGTTCTGACGGAAGGTTTCCTCGAAGAATTGCTGTGAGAATCTGAGCCCGTGGCAGGGAGTTTCTAGAACACCATAGGAAGGCATAATAGACATACGCTCTTTATCATGAGAAGTTGATACGTTCTTGAGGGTCCTTCCTGGATCCCGCTCGCCGGCCAGTGTCAGAGCAGACAGCATGGCGCTCATGCTTGGAGATGGAGCTCGGATGTCTCCTGCGTCCTGAGGGGCTGCAGCCTGCTCCCAAACCTCTGTGTTAGGGACCTTTAGAAACCTGGCCTTGTCACGAGACCTGGCAAACTCTGTCCAGCTCTCTGAGGTGGGCTGCTCAGAGGTGCATCCCCTGACCCAGGGGATCAGGTACCAAGCCCAGGCAGTCCAGGAGTCCAGGTACAAATTACTGGGTTCCAAAAGTTCCTTTGCCCATCTGTTCTTGGGAACTCAGAGTCGGTCAATCAATAATCTACTCCATGCCAGGCACTGGGCTTGGGGCTCGGGAACAGCACAGACAAGGAAGGCCTGACCGTGTCCTCTACAGCCTACCAGCTAGTAGTTGGTGTGGGGGGAAGGGGTGCTGATACACAGGCATTAAAGGAGCCAGTTAGGTACACAGACCCTGAGTCAGACTGCTTGGGTTCAAATGCCTCCATTTCAATCAGGATAACCCTGACTGAACTGTCGTAAAGAATAAATGAACTAATATCTATACAGATCACTTAGAACCGTGCCTGGTGTGTGGCAAACACTGTGTAAGTGATCACAGTAGTTCTGAGTCACACCAAAGGGGAGGTGAGTGTAGTCCAAGAGATTAGGGGGTGGTCTCTGAGGGAGCACCGTTTAAGCTGTGACCTGAAGGATGAGTAATAGAGGGAGAGTTGGGTGGCTTCTGGTCCAGATAGCAGGACTGTCAAGCGGTGGCATGAAGGGGAAACAGCAGTGCCATTTTGATTGCTGTTGTTTTGTAGAAATGATGTTGTGAATTGACTACCTTTTCTGTACCAGACACTGTGCTGGACTTGGAAATACAGGGATGGCCATCTCCCCATCCCTCCCTCAAGCAGTTTACTACCAGTAAGAGAAGAATGACAGGTAAGGAGGCAAGAGCAATTGAGTGACCTAGGAACCAACAGAGCAGCAGGAACTGAAGGCTGTAGGGGCACGAGGAAGGAGCAGTTAATTACTTGGCATACGATTTAATCACGGCTTCACAGAGGAGGTGATGGTGATAGAGGAGGTGGGGTCACCACGTAGGGAAGACAGGAAAGGATGCTCCATTGCAGACCAAGGGGTCAATGTAGGGAAAGGCTCAGAGGCATGTCGTAGCGTGGCACATTTGAGGATTAGTGAGGAGTTTCAGGTGACTGGAGCACCTGGTTCCAGCAGCGGCGAGGAGGGGAGTGGGAGAGATGCGGCTGGAGTGTGAGGCAGGCTTGGGTAGAGAGCCTTGGAAGCCTAGAGTTTAGACAGAGCACTCTGGCAGCAGCGTGGAAAGATGAATGGACGGCCAGTGAGACAGGAAGCAGAGACAGGAATTGGGAGACGGTTGTCAAAGCCCAAGCAAGACAACGTGAGGGACTGAACCATGACGGGGAGAGCAGAGTGAAGAAGGGCAAATCAAACCAGAGGGATACCCTACAGGGCTTAGTAACTGGGTGGACTGAGGGACGGCCCTAGGTCCTGATGCAGTGGCTCAGTGAATGGTGGCTTATTCCACAGTGCAGAGCGGGGTCTCAGTGACGGTTGGATGGGCTGGACCAGCACAAACCAGAGAGAACATATACCTTCCAAAGGCCATAGCTGTGCTCAGCTTCTGAATTTTTACTGAACTAATTCAGTAATCGTTACTGAATTAGTTATCTATTACTACATAACAAATTACCCCAAAACTTACTGTCTTAAAACAAAAAATATGCATTTTCTTAAAATATATATATTTTGTGGGCAAGAAGTCCAGGTATGGTCTAGCTGGGTCCTCTGGCCCAGGGTCTCTCATAAGACAACAATCAAGGTGTCAGCTGTGTCTGTGATCTCATCTTAAGGCTCAATCAGAGGACACACTTCTGAACTCAGGACTTGGCTGCTGGAAGGCCTCGGGTCCTTCTTGGCTTTGGCTGGAGGCATCAGTTCCTTGCCACGTGGATCTCTCCTTACGGCAGCTCACAAAATGGCAGCCAGCTTCCCTCCAGAGCAAGTGAAGAAAGAGAGAGAGAACAAGATGGAAGTCAGTCTTTTTGCAACCTAATCTCAGAAGAGACATCCTATCATTGTTGCTGTATTCTCTTCATTGGAAGCGAGCCACCGAGTCCAGCCCACACTGAAGGGGAGGAGCTTTCACTGGGGCATGCGTACCGGGAGGTGGGGATCATTGAGGACCATCTTAGAGGCTGCACTGTGATGTTTGTCTTGTGGGAAAACTACCCAGTATTGCTAGTGCCTGATTTTTCAAGAAAAGTCGCAAAGTCAAAATTTTACATGAAATCTTCCAATCTTTAAACACCGACCATTAATCTAATTTTCTTTTTCTTTTGTTCGGGATGGGGGTGAGGAAGATTAGCCCTGACCTAACATCTGTGGCCAGTCTTTCTCCTTTTTTTGCTTCAGGAAGACCAGCCTTGAGCTAACATCTGTGCCAGTCTTCCTCCATTTTGTATGCTGGGTGCCCCCACGGCATGGCTGATGAGTGGAATAGGTCCGTGCCTGGAATCTGAACCTGTGAACCCAGGCTGCCAAAGCGGATTGCAGGGAACTTTAACCACTCAGCCAGGGGGCCAGCCCCCCAAGAGTATTGTTAAATGCTATTGGTCAAGTAAAACCTATCTCTCGAGCATGACCCGTGGGACACCATATGAAACCTCCATTATAGAGACCACAGTAGAAGGAACAGGATTGGAAGGGAGGGGAGGAGAGGGTTCCCTCATCCCTTTATTTGGAAAACCGAGTCATTGTTAAAATGGTGGGAGCTGAGAAGTACAAATGCCAATCATTTGATCCCAATAACTGTATTCACATAAATTATACAGTCATATTGGTAAAAATGACTTGTTTTCATTAAAGGCAAGTCTTTGATCCCTGATCTGACAGCTGCATATCTCTATAAAATGAGACACTTTGACATCCACAGTTCTGATCTCAATTGGACAGGTGGTTTCCCGCACACTAATGGAACAGAAAGACAATTGAACATTATTAGATAGGAGAGAATGTTCTCACACACAGGAAAACAGCTTCTTCCTTTGAAAAAACATGATAAAGAACAGAAAATGACTGACAGAATCAGAGTTTCCAAATGTCAGAAGAGCTGTTCCAGCTACACTCTGGCCTCCATTTTAGAGAAGATTAGGATAGTTTTAGACAAGTGTTGCACATACCTTAGCATGAGCTGACTCAGGGAGGACGTTGCTGGTAAAATATGCCTGCTCTTGGAGCAGGTCCAAACCGAAGATGCAGCTTGGGCTTTCCACTAAAGCAGCACTTTAGTGTGAAACTTTCCTTACTTCTGGAATGCACACTTGTGCTAGATGCTGGGGATATTGTAGGAAAGGTAGCCAAGGTCACTGCCCCAGTGCTTTACAGACCAGAGGAAAGATAGATACCAACTTAATAACGAAAATAAACTCTGTTGCATGTTGTGTGAGAGGAAATAGAGGAGCTGTGGGATCTTCACCCCAAGTGACCTATGTCAAGCCAGTGACATGGGGAAGGCCCCAGAGAACCAAAAAGTGAGTAAGAGTTGGCCAGTTCAAGGTGGTGGGATGGGGGACACTTTGGGCTGCTTCTTATTTAATTGGCAATATTTATTATTTTTCACATGTTTCACATCCAGCTTTGGGTTTTCCCTTCACCTTCCAAATTACTATAGCACATGCTGGAAAAGTCAGCTCACATTTGTAGCAGAACCACAAAGTAGAAAATAAGCATTTCTTAGAGTACTAATCATAGTGAGCTCTTTTGCCCAAAATGCAAATTTGATGTTTTCCTTACACTTCTTTTGTCACACAGAAGCAGCTATTTAAAGCCAAATAATGAGAGTAAATGGCAGGCAAGTTTGTTGAGAAACCTCATACAATTGCTGGTGGAATGTAAAATGGTGCAGCCACTTTGGAAAACAACTGGGCAGTTCATCAAATGGCTGCACGTAGTTACAGTATGGCCCAGCAGTTCCACTCCCAGGCAGGTAAGAAGAGAAAGGAAAACATAAGTTCAGACAAAAACTTATACATCAATGTTTATTCCTAACACTCATAATAGCTAAAAGGTAGAAATAACACATGTCCAGTCCATCAGTCAATGAATGGATAAACAAACGTGGGATAGCCATACAGTGGAATATTATTTGGCCATAAATGAAATACTGACATGTGTGACAGCTCAGATGAACCTTGAAAACGCCATGCTAAGTGGCATGGTGTCACAGACACAAAATACCGTGTTGTATGATTCCATTCACGTGAAATGTCTAGAACAGGCAAATCAGTAGAGACAGAAAATAGATTAATGGTTGCTTACGGCTGGAGGAGGAATCGGAGGATGGAGGGTCATAGCTAAAGGGTGCCAAGTTTCTTTCTGAGGTGATGGAAATGTTCTAAAATGGACTTTGGTGATGGTTGCCCTTATCTGGGAATACACTCAAAACCATTGAATTATACACTTCAGCTGGTGACTTCTATGGTGTGTGAACTTTATCTCAAGATAGCTGTTAAAAAAGAAAAGACAAGAAGAAAGAGCGCGTGAGAGGCACCGGCTCTTCCTCGCTGAGTGTTGGTAGATGGGTGTGGGTTGACATGGTGCTGGGCACAGCCAAGCTCTTCCCTGTGAAGGTCCTCTGGCCTGTGCCTCTTTCCCTTCCTTTCATTTTTCCTTTTCCTCAATAAGCACCAGGAATACTTGTATCATTTTCTTCTTCCTTTTGAATCTTTACCCACTAGCCTCTGGTGCTGTGTTAGAAGTGCATTGTCTTTCATTGGTTTGGAGTCGTGATGCCTTATCCTTCCACGCTACCACATAAGGTCCTCGTTTTCACACTTTTACTGCTGTTACTAACCATCCCCACATATTTACACTTCTGCCTTTTCCCATGGCTCTAACCTTGCTACTTCTCTGTTTATCTATGGGATTTGGCTCCGTGGAGTGGCTGGCACCTTATCAGGCAGCCATGACTACATTAGCTCTCCCCTCCAGGGACCCAGAGGAGGAACTGAAGTCAGATGTGACTGATCTGACCATCCCACCTGAGCCAGTGACAGCAAACCTTTTAGATGTCAGAAAAGCTCTTTGGTGAAAATTAATATTGGCGTTTATATGCAGACATGATCTAACAGTTTTAAGTAAGAAAAAAAATTAAAAATTTACAAAACCCAATTATTTGGCCAGGCTATCCTGTGCCCCTATTTAATACAATAAAATTAAAATCTTTACATCTGGTTTGTTCAGCAATTTTTTTTTGGCAAGTAACTGCAAGTTAGAGAATCCAATTGTCAGAAATGTTTGGTTTTTTAATGTATCCCATTTGTGGCTGCAGAGTTACCTTTCTACTAATGTAATATGTAGCTTAATATTAAATTGTTTGCATTCTATAAACACACATGAGATTGGTGGTGGGAAGTCAGCCAAGAGTAAACAAGGAGTTCATGGGAAAATCTACTTACTTTCAAAATTTTGCTGGAGCTAATATGCAAAGAGAATAACCCACATGTTGATCATTGAAGGTTGGTGGTGTAATCCCTAGAGAGCAAAACACTGGGTAATGATTCCTATTGAGAGAGATCTAGTGCGAGTTTCTGTGTTTCAGGGGTTTTACATATAGTATCTCAGATTCTTACAACAAACCTACAAGGCAGGTGTTATTATTCACATTTTCTAGATGAGGCCCAGAGAAGCCAACCTGCCCAAAGTCATAGAGCTGTTATTGACGGAGCCAAGACTTGATAGACCTGGGCTTATCGACCACACAGCACTGTCTCATTGTCCATCCATCCATTCATCTGCTCAGTCATTACCGTAGTGTACGAAGACCTGCCTTGACTGTGGGAGAGTATCTGTAGGTAAAAAGTGACAAAAGAATTCAAAGGAGGAACAAGGTAGAGGTTAGTGTCTTGATTGCAAACAGTTTTAATGGCATAAAAGGAAGGACTACTTAGCAGAGGTCAACATCTACATAAAAACCAATCATTTTCCAAAATCAAAGATCTCTAGTCAATAGGTGACAGCCTGCCAGAAGATCTCAGCTGGATCTCGAAGTTGCAACTGTGACATCTCTCTCCATGCATGCTGAGCTGCTTTAGATGTTAGTCTAAAAAAGAGTGATTTTTCTTTGATATGGAAAGTTCAAAGGATCTTTGTTAGACTAGAGTTTACTTACAAGTTGAATAATAGCGTACACAGGTGAAAAGAATTCTGAGCTGACTGGTAAGCTGTGGCCCCCACCCAAACTGCAAATATTTGGGCAAAATCAGGAAAGCACAAAATGACAAGGTAGCAATGAAGGGAAGTGGACTCCCAGGAGTCTGGAAATGGACTTTGATGCCCTTTGGTTTTATCGTAAAGGCAGCAGTTTAAATCAAGCCAAGACAAATAAGAACCAAAGCAGTGATATTTTATCGCTTGGTCTCATGTGCAGGCTAGATGGCCACTCACTTCACACAAATACAACCCTCAGAAGTTCTTCCTAAAAGGAGAGACTTCACCAATGACCTTTTCTTCTTATTATTATTATTACTATTGGTAGTAGTATTCATTTTTACAGAGAAAAGCTATTCCCATCTACCTCACTGTCACATCATCATGTTAACCCTTTGGAGGGTTAAGAATGGAGATATTCCATGAAATGTTCCTTGCAGTAGAGTGGGAAGGCTGCTGACCCCTGCACTCTGTGTTCTAGGCTAGGCAGATGTGGCAGGCAGACTAAGGGCCCCTCAAAGATGTCCACGTTTTAATCCCCAGAAGCTGTGAATTTGTTACCGTACACGGAGGAAGGGATTTTGCAGATGTGGTTGAGTCAAGGATCTTAAGATGAAGAGCATTCTGGGTTATCCAGGTGGGTCCCATAGAATCACGTGAGCCCTGAAAAGCAAAGAACCTTTTCTAGCCACGGTCAGAAAAAGACGGATCTATGGAAAGAAGTGCTACATTGCTGGACTTGATGATGGAGAAAGGAGCCACGAGCCAAGGAATGTGGGCAGCTCCTAGACTCTGGAAAAGGCAGGGAAATGAATTCTTCCCAAGAACCTCCAGAAGAAAACACAGCCCTGCCAACACCTTGATTTTAGCGAGACCCGTGTTGGATTCTGACCTACAGAACAGTGAGATAACACATTCGTGCTGCTGAAAGCCACCATGTTAGAGAAAATGAGTACAGGAGAGATCAGATCAAGGCAGTTTGAAAATCTGACCCCTATGTCAGCATGTTCTTCCATCTTACAGCTCCATGGTTAAAGCAGGAGTAGGGTACTTCTTGGTTAGCAAGAACGCCTGAGTAATCTCTAGCTTCTGAGGCCAAAGTCAAAACCTGTTCAAGTCCTTGTTACTTTTATTGATCTATTGGATTGTTTCTTTGTTTTTATACTCACTAAAAAACAGATTGCATGTTAATTCCTTTGAAATTTATTTCTTTGCTTTTCCTCTATCTTAAGATCTATAGTGCAATTTAATTATTAATTAAAAGAACACTCCTTTTATTATAAAGAAATCTACCCAATGGCCAATGGCTATTCTTACCTTAACACTGACGGCTTCAGGTGAACCAAAGAATATAAAACCAAACAATTCACAGACTATTGTTACCATTACTATCACTCTGACAAATATAGACTTGGGCATTTTCCAATTTATTGTCACTATTGCTAAAATGGAGTGCATTTTCCATTATAAACATGGTAGGAAAATCGTTTGGTCTGAGGCCTGTATGAAAATAAGGTACAAAGTAGTAACTCAAGTTAATTTTCAGTAGATAGGTCCTTATATCACAGACTTGTCTGGATGGAACAAAACCATGTTCTCTGACTCCCTTGGTTAATCAAATCAGGTTGACATTATCTCATCTTTGAAGATCATCTTCTAACCTTTATATTAGGCATCTAGGACAGAGAACACACTTATATTTTGCGCTTGTATGTTATTATTTCCATCCGCACTACCAGTTTCCAGCTCTTCTATCTCTTCTTCTCTTTTACCCACTCTCTTTCCATTTCATCATAGCCTACCATTGCTCCAGAAAGATTGTCTCACCTTTATTCCTTGCTGCCAAAGTACAAATGATCAAAATTAAATATATAAAGAACATACCTGTGATGAAGGTTTAGATCATTCATTTAGCACCGTGAAAGGCAGGTTTACCATGAAGCAAATGAAATTCAAGCTTCACAGCCCCCTCGTGGAGGGTTCCTCTCCTGCGTGGGCTCCTTCTAATGCCCTGGGAAGGACCCTGACACTTTCACACAGTTGTAGATTTTGTGAACTTTGCAAAAGTAAAATACTTTCACTGCAATCAGTCAAAGCCATTCTCTTTCTGCTTTGAATTCCCGTCTATCACACGCAGTCAGGTGCTGTTACTGTGGACAAGAGCATTTTGGCAAGCTGGTTAAGGGGAAGTTGAGTTGGGGGCACACTAAATTTTGGTTTAGTGGGATATATTTATGAATACCACAGTCACTTCCTTTATAGTTAAGCTATTACTGGCTGACCTGGTATACAAATGGCTTCTGGATACTCTTCCTGCCCTTAAGCCAACTTACCAGGCATGGTGACTTGAAGGACCAGGGTCAGAGGTCATGTCAGCATAAGAATGTGTCCCACACCTAGTACTGGAAATACGTGGGTAATGGAGAAAAACAAGGTTTGCAATAATCAGAGTGAGAAGCAATTCTGTGGAAAATCCCTCCAAGCATCAGATGTGTAAAAATTATAAGCAGAGGATTCAGTTACCATGACTGCGTCATCAAGGCAGAAATCCTCTCCTGTCAGGAATATGCTTGATGACATATTATATATAAACTCCAAATACGTTTTTATGAGAGTCATCTGAAAGAGACTTTCTTAGAATTCCTGTGTTTCTGGCTCACAATCCTGTAGCAGCGAGTACATCTATGTGTGATGTTGCATGTTTTGTGCATCCCATCTATCAATAATTAAACACAAATTCTGACCAACCATGCTAGCATAAGACAGTTAGTTTTCTTTTCTCTCTCTTTGAAAGCCATATGAAGAGGTGATCAAAGAATATGCAGCAAAAATAAGTAGGAAAAAAGCATTAAAAAGGAACGTGAGATCATTAAAAAACAAGAATGTTATAAATTTCTAGATTTAGGAGTATTTGTATGGTTCATTATCTAATAATTTCTATTAATTGTAACTTGTTTTAACTTCTTTTTATTCTAAATAAATATTTACTTTTGTACTTAATTCTGTATTTGTACTTTTATACTCTTAGAGAAGATTAAATAAATTTCAAGCCCCATAAAACCTAGATCCATGCCTACATCCAATTCTAGTTGTTGATTACCCAAATTTGGCCATCTGTGGCGGAGACCTTTATTGTTCATTGAAGGCCTTTGGTTTACTTTGTTATCTTTTATGTCTAAACCCACTGGGAAAATAAGAGAAAACAAACTAATAAAACATTGTGATACATCTAAGAGTGAGGTTTACATCCTGAGCACAAATGTCAAATAAACATTAATTAGCACTAAGTCCTTTTCTCATCTCTGCTTTCAGAGGAACCCAAAGTAAGAAATATACTTCTATTGGTCTGCTGATGCTGCCCTGACGAAGTACCACAGGCCAGGGCTTAAACAACAGAGAGTTACTGTCTCATAGGTTGGAAGTCTGACACAATGCGTGGGCAGCGCTGGTTCCTTCTGAGCGTTTTGAGGGAGACTCTGTTCACGCCCGTCTCCCAGCTTCTGGTGGTTTGCTGTCAATCACTGGTGTTTCTCGGCTTATAGTTGCATAGCCTCGATCTCCACCTTCATCTTCACCTGGCATTCTCCCTGTGTGTGTCTCTGTGTCCAAATGTCCCCTTTTTATAAGGACACCAGTTATGCTGGATTAGGGCCCACCCTAATGACCTCAGCTTAACTAATTACATCTATAAAACCCCTACTCCCAAATAAGGTCACATTCTGATGGGGGGGGCAGGGTAGGACTCTAACATATCTTCCTTGGGGGACACAGTTCAACTCATAACAATGCCTTAATTTTTTTGTACTTTTCTTCATTATAAAAACAAGCAACAATAATACACAAAGTTGATGATAATGCAATAAAGTGGTCATTCCTATATGTTGCTATTGGGAATGTTAATTAGAACATTAGAAACATAGACTTTAAGGGGGCTGGCCCCGTGACCGAGTGGTGAAGTTCGCGCCCTCCGCTTCAGCAGCCCAGGGTTTCGCTGGTGCGGATCCCGGGCGTGGACATGGTACCACTTGTCAGGCCATGGTGAGGCAGCATCCCACATGCCACAACCAGAGGCACTCACAACTAGAATATACAACTATGTCCTGGGGGGCTTTGGAGAGAAGGGAAAAAAAAAGAAGATTGGCGACCGTTGTTAGCTCAGGTGCCAATCTTTAAAAAAAAAAGAAACATAGACTTTAAGTTCATACTAGAATGTAAACTCCGTAAGGTCGGGGACATTGTCTGTCTTCCTCTCCGCTGTAACTTCAGCTGCGAAAATAGAGCTTAGCACCACTATAGGCACTTGACACATGTTGTTTTAAATGAATGTGTGATCTTGAAATGCCTATACTAAATGGTTAGGGTTTGGTAATGGTTAGAACACCAGGCAGGAGGGTTGCTAAAGCCAGAATCTTGACTAAATAGATGGAAAGGGTCCACCCAGTCTGAAAACCTGTCCAAAAGAATAACTTAGGTCTTCATAAAAATAATAGAACTTGTTGAATATGACGAATTCATACAATGGAACAAAAACTGTAATTATACTTAATTTAACTGTGTAGAAAACATACGTGTATTATATATTCAGTAAACCACAAATAAGATTTTCAGTTCCTTCTCCACTAAGGAATTGGTAAAAATTCTTAACCTTTCAAATTTCATTTAAAATTTCAAGTCTCATAGAAACCCAGAGGAGGACTCTCTGATCCTCGAGTTGGGTTATGTTCTCCTGTCAGTTATTCTCACAGATTTCAAAACTTCTTTTTTGTTAATACTTAGCACATTTGAACTTAAATAATAATTTGTGCTATTGTTTCAATCCTAGCTTTGCTAATACCATCTGTCCTGTGAAAGCAGATCATCTTCATCTTTTTCACTAAGGTAACCCCTGGTAGTTGCTTAGTGCCTGGCATGTATTTGCTGTTCAATAAATATTTGATGAATCAACTAATAACTTAAGGGAAGAGTGAACAAGCACATAAATGAACATGCATGGAAATGTGGCTAAGTGAGTCATCTCTGGTCTGCTGTGGATTCCTTGACTTTGCACTTCATCTGAGTTCTCATGATCTTCTTCATCTTCTTTTCCTATGCCATTATTTGTAGAAGTGTCTTTATTTTATGGTGGCCCTTATTTTTTAATTTTATTATTTTTGAGGAAGATTAGCCCTGAGCTAACATCCACCGCGAATCCTCCTCTTTTTTGCAGAGGAAGATAGGCCCTGAGCTAACGTGTGTGCCCATCTTCCTCCACTTTATATGTGGGACGCCTGCCACAGCATGGCTTGACAAGTTGTGTGCAGGTCCATACCTGGGATCTGAACCGGTGAACCCTGGGCTGACGAAGTGAAAAGGGCAAACTTAACCGCTGCACCACTGGGCAGGCCCCTATGGTCGTCCCTATTTCTTTACAGAAAGTCTGTCTTTGCTTTGAGTTTGCTCAAAATAATAGTCTTTATCAACTTTACTGCAAAGGAGACTTTGTTTTCCTTCAGTAAGCTCTGCAAAGATGCCTACTGCTGCTTATTTACAACCAGAGAAAGCTCCCTTTCTATTTGCACGACCTTGGAGCTTTCTGATCCTTTAATCTGGGTTCTCTGTGTTCCCTGGCCAGCGGTCTCTATGTCGTACCCACATTCTGTGTACGGAAGCTAAACTCCTCTTTTTGGTGGACAGAGTAACTTACTGATTGGGGTGAGAGCTACAAAAAGATCCCCACTGGCAGAAATATGCACACACTGAAACTTCCTTTGTAACATTAAGAACTATTTCTGCCTGTAACAGGAAGGCTGTTTTCTAATTTAACCATTTCAGGTCCACTGTATCTGCAAAACTTTTATACTATTTCTGTTTGGAGGCTATTACAAATAATCATGTGTTTATTTTTGTGAAAAGCTTTCTCCATATAAGGATTATTTCTTTCAAATAGTCTTCAAGTGGAGACGCTGGGTCATCCATTGACTGTGGACCTTTTTTTTAAAGATCTTGATACAAATTCAGATTTCTTGTCTAAATGTATACCATCAGAACAAAAGAGGGTCCTCCTTACTGAACTCTTCCCAAGAGGATATTATGATTTTTGAAAACTAATCTTTAGTAAAGGTGTTGGTGAAAAATGATAGCAATTTGTTGTATTATTTTTCTGATTATTATTGAGGGTCAACATGCTTGCATATGAGTTGACTAGCTGGATTTTCTCTTTTGGGTAGTCATCTGTTCTGTGAATATTCTAATGACCAGTTGTCATTGGGGCCCTACTGCTTTTCTTATCAGTTTGCATGAGCTCGTTATGTACAAAATATGTTAACTTTGACATTTCATTGAAAACATTTTCCCATTTTAATAGTTACCTCATAGTCTTTGTGCATATAATCTTTCATTTTTATAGATTCAGATCTGTTGGTCTTTTGCTTTATACTTTCTTCTCTTATTTCTAAGCTTAGGAAATCTTTCCCCCATGGACATTTGTAAATGAACGTCTGTATTTTCTTTAAGTGTTTCTATTGTTAGAATTTTAAATATTTAACTTTTTAATCAATTAGAATTTACTTTAGTGTGTGGAATAAAGTGAGAAATCAATTTAGTTTTCATATTTCTAGATACTCGTCCCAATACCATTTATTGAATAATTCGTCCCCGCCCAATAATTTAATAGGCTTCCTTATTTTGTGATAGATTCTTATATAAAATAGGCTAAATTTATGAGTATCAAAAGCAACATTTCTTAGACAAATTTTTCTCAGCATGTGCTACATTTTATTAACTTGTGACGAGGGCACCAGCAAGGTGACTGAAACAAGTGTGCCAGTGTAAAAATGGCAGCAGACAGAGAGCTTACGTAAGCAAACTGGTTTTTTTAAGTAAGAAAGATTTCATTTTCATTTTACAAGGTCATAAAAACATCATGTCCATATCAGCTGTTACAAAAGAAGTATGGGGCAGGATGGTTCATTATCCTAAGTGCTAGCATTAAGCTTTTCTGGTATGTTTTAGAATGATTTTTTTTTTTTTATGGAACACATCCTGTTAACTCTTTTTATTTTTAAAGATTAGCAACTGCGCTAACTTCTGTTGCCGATCTTTCTTCTTCTTCTTCTCCCCAAAGCCCCCCAGTACATAGTTGTAACTCTAGTTGTGAGTGCCTCTGGCTGTGCTATGTGGGACGCCGCCTCAACATGGCCTGATGAGCGGGGCCATGTCCGCACCCAGGATCCACACCAGCGAAACCCTGGGCCGCTGAAGCGGAGCTCACAAATTTAACCACTCAGCCACAGGGCAGCCCCCTAGAATGTTTTTTTGGTTAGTACATCACTGATATTTTGGTGAGAGTCATAGTAAACCACTTCTTTGGCTTCTGACTCCAACCTCTCCCGGGTTCTCTCCTATTTCAGTAGCCGCCTCCTTTCAATCTCCTCTGCTAGATCTTCCTGTCCCAAACTCTAAATGTTGGCGAGCCCTAGGCGTCTCTAGGTCTCCAGAGATGACCTCAGCCAACTGGCTGGCTTTACATTCCATCTGCCCGCTGATGGCTCGAGAAGTTGAGTTTTAGACCCATAGCAACTGCCTTCTCAACATCTCCACTTGGAGTCTGATAGAGATTTCAAACTAAGCATGTTCAAAACACAGCCTAGATTTCAATCCCACGACTCCTGCTCCTCTCCCAGTCTTCCGTATCTCAGTAATTAACACTGTGATCCAATCCGTTGCTTCCAGGCAAAAAACTAGGGGCCGACCTTGATTCCTCCCTTTCTTTCATCCCTCTTACCCAACCCATCAGCAAATCTTTTATGCATATCTCCAAAATATGTCTGGAATCCACTTCTGAGTCCTCTACCCCTACCACCCTAGTACAAGTCTATTTTTTCCAGTCTGACTTACTGAAATAGCCTCCTAATGCTCTCACTATTTCCCCCTCACTTCTACCTTGTCTGTTCTCAGCATGGAGACAAGATAAATCTTTTAAAAACATAATCAGGTCACATCCTCACCTGATCAAAATCTTCCATCGGACTTAGGACAAAACTCAAAGTCCTCATGTGGTCTACAAGGCCCTATATGACATGTCCCGCATTACCTTTCTCCCCGTCTCCTACCAGTCCACTTCACTCACTCTGCTTCAGCAACGCCAGATTATTCATTGTTCCTGGAAGGCATCAAGCATGTTTCCATGCCTAGCTCTTTTCATTTGCTGTTCCCTCTGCAAGAAACTCTGTTCCTCCAGACAGCCACATGGCTCTCTGTTACACCTTCAAATATCTGTTCAAATGCTACTTCCTCAGAAGCCTTTCCTGACCACTCTATTCTACATAGCATCCCCCTCCTTTCATTCTCTAGCTCCTAACCCTGTTTTATTTTATTCAATGAAAATATCTGACATTATATTATAGTAAGGTTTTATTTGTTTGGTGTATCAACTTCATAAGAATCTAAAGAACATGCGAGCAGAGTCTTTGTGGTATTCACTGCCCATATAGTTACCCCAGTACCTAGAATTTTGCTAGGCATATAGTAGGTGCTCAGTAAATACTTGTTGAATGTCTTGAGTAAACCTATGCTATTTTGAAAATATTTAAATACTTATAACATATTTCTTTCTGCTCAGGACCACAGTCTATTTTTCCATTTTCTTAAACTTTCATAAGTATATCTCAATAAAATTTTGCTCTGTTTTTGAATAGATGAAAGAGATTATGCATTAAAGCTACTTCTAAGTTATTTTAAATTTTTTGTTGTTCCTATGTATGGGCTCTCTGTATTCATTTTTTCTCACAACTATCTCAAATCTTTTTTAGACCATTTCAAAGCTTTTAAAATCTTTATAAACCATTTCAAATGTTTATATATATTTATAAATTTATATTTATTATATATATATTTATTACATATTTATATTAAAAGGTTTCTAGCTGATTATTTCAATTATATTAGAATGCTCTTCATTTCTCTTTCTCTTACATTCATCCCCTTGTGTTTAATAAGTTTTTAAATTATATCTTTGGACTTAATAGTTGTATAATGACATCATCCCCCAAAAATATCATCTTATCTCTTTATTATTAATAATACACCTTTCATTTTGTATCGTGTCTTATTGCATTGGTCATAACTTTCAGAATATTAATAATATTCCTTCTTTTGTACATATTTTTAATGGGGATATAACCAATGTTATACTATCAAATATAATGCTAGTTGTTGGTTTTAATTTTATACTTTTTCTAATATTAAGGAAATATTTTTTCTCTTTTTACTCTTAAAATAATATTATTAGGGATTGATGTTGAATCTTATCAAATAAATTTTAAGCATCTCTAGAAGCAATTATATTTTTTTTGTATTTGATGCATTACAATAGCTCTCCTATTGTTTAATGATTCCTACTTCTCTAAAATAAATTAGCTGACTATGGTGGATTATTCCTTCTATGCTGCATAATGCTGCTTGGTAATATTTGTTTTGCAAAGTCGTGGTCATTTTATGTCTCTCGGTATGTATTGCTGGATATTTTCATTCAGGCTCTTCTTGCTGCTCTCCCTTCCCTTTCCTGTCTACCTGCCCTTTCACCGTTACTACCATCCCTTGTGATTATGGCCCACACATAACAGAGAGGAAGCCATTACTTCTGCTTCAGTCTTGCCTCAAAAATGAAAACAGCCCTGTCATCTTCTTAGTGAGTGGAAAGGACAAAGTGGTGACTCTCTGTGGAGGAGGGTTCCCACCAAGCTGGGTTAGCAGGACATCGCCTTCTCTTATGGCTGACAGCCCGTCGAGCCCCCTTTCGACATTCGCTGATGGGAACTTCGGTTTGTTGAGAGCCTTTTCTTCCGTCAGGCACCTTACATGGTTTATCTCATTCAGACTTCACACTAACCCTAGGAACTGGATCTTAATATTCCCATTCTACAGACGGGGGAGCTAAAGCAGGGAAGGATTAAATAATTTGAACCAGCTCAAACAGCTGGTGAGTGACAGAGCTGAAATTTAAAGAGGGCTTTCTGCTCCAAAGTCCACTCACTTTCCAGACAGCGGCAAGGCTCACAAGGCAGCCGAGCTCTGAGGAAGCGACAGCTCAGTAAAGGGGATAAGGTGTTGCCACAGATCACCAGCCTGGAAGACAGGATATAATGGCTGCTGTAAGTGTCAAGTACAAAGTTTTTCATCGTGTTTCAGAGTCTCTTGGAGAGCTCTGGAGAGCCTTTAGAAAGGAAGTGGCATAGAATGGGGAGGAGGACCTTCTAGGCAGAGAGAGCAGTAAGCGTGAAGGCACATAATCAGGAAAGCACAGATCATGATTACAAAAGAAAGAGCGATGCTGTTTGGTGGGTGGATTGTGTTCATGCCACTGTATAATCGAAGACAAGGCTGGAAACAGATTAGGTTAATATTGCGGAACCTAAAAGATAGATGAAGGGGTTTGTTTTGAAAGGGTAGGCAGCAGGAAGCATTGTAGTTATTCAAACAAGGGAGTAGCAAAGTCAGATTAGCATGGATCAAAGACGGTAAGGATGGGAGAATGAGACCACTGTGAGTGGATCTAAGCAATATAGACAAGAAATAAAGGAAGCCTGGTATGAAGAGCGGCAGTAGAAAGGGAAAGCTGGGATCTGACTTAGGATCAGATACAGGGGTGTATTTGTTAAGTCTGTGTGGATAGGATGCTGGGAGCACAGGGAGGGGCAAAATGAAAGATGCCTTCAGGTCACCAGGAGCCTGAGACCCTGGAAGAAGGTTTGTGCCACCACCAGATGGAGCGTATCGGAGGCAAGGCTGGCCGGTGGGTGACGGGCTGCTAGAGCACCCAGATGGAAGGTGGCTGTTTCTAGAAAGTTAGATTTGTAGTTATCTGTCTAAAAAGGATAACTGACATTGTTGGAGGTCACTAATGTCTTTTAAGAGAACGGTTTTGAAACCAAGGATGAAGAGGTAAAAATCTTCCCTGGGCTAGAAGAAGCAAATGAAAAAACTTTGAGATGAGCTTTGCTCAGTGCAGCTGTGCATACTCAGCATAATCAACTGTTGTTCAAAACTAAGCGGGGCTTTCTGTCCCTCTGTAGTAAATGAGTGAGCTGTGTTTCCCAGAATGTCAAGGTCCAGACATCAAGATTCATCCTCACAAGTTCAAACACAGGCTGAAGATGAAAACTAACAGAAAAGTCTAAACAGGCAAGGGAAGAGAAATTCAGTCTTCAAGGCCAAAGACAGGTTGGTGGAAGGTGCCAACCAGCAAGGCCACATGCTCCCCCTCCCCTACCTAAAACCCCAGAAAAAAAACCCTTACATTTTTCACTTCAAGGTGGTGGATCTATGTTCAAACTCCCATCTCCTCATCTGGCTGCCTTTTGATAATAAACCTTTTTCCTTGCCACAAGTTTGGCATTTCCAGTTTTTGGTCCTCCTGAGCAACAGATAAATGAATGTGTGTTTGTGTTTGGTAACAGTCTTAGGAAAGGTCGCAGAGCTGAAGCCAAGCAGAGATTCTCAAACCTAGTTACACATCAAAGTCACCTATGGATCTTAAAAAATACAAAACCCACACACAGAGCACAAAAACCAGAATTGAAATAGCTGAAAAAGCTCCACCCCCACATCTGTTGACTCAGAATCCCCAGAGGTGTTGCCCAGACCCTACACGATTTAATGGTTCCACAGGCAATTCTGTTGGATGGCCAGAGCTAAGAACCCCTGGGCAAGGGGTAGAAGTTTGCTAGGAGAAGAAAAGGAAGAGTGATACAGCTCTCCTTCCTAACCTGGAAGAGAGAGGCACCATCTGGGTTTCTCTTTAAGTTTCCTCTTCCACATCCCTCAAGCATCTCTTCCATGTTGCAGATTCTGTCACTATCTAGTTAACACTGTAACTGAGAACCTTCTAGTTACATTAGCAGGCATTCACCCCTCTTATCCTTGAATGTTAAAGAATCAGAGCATGTGAGAGCTGAACAGGAACAGGCGTTTTAGTCCAGGGTTTGAAAACTTCCTTTAGCATGGGAACTCGTTCAGAAAATGAAATCTATGAAACCCCAATGTGTGAAGAGAGACAAGCAGCACTATTTGGAGAGAACCATAGCCTGGAACCCACTGACTTTCCCACTTCCCCAAGCAGGGACTTTGAGAGCTCTTCCAGATCAAGATCTCCATCCCACAGGTTCAGTCTAATGCCTCCCTTTCACATCAGGAAGCTAAGGGTTTGAGTAGTGAAGTCGGTGATCTAAGGTGGTGGGTTAGTTAGGGTAGATCTGCTAAGTCCTTCCACAGCTCTCCCACCTTCACAAGGTGTTGCCTCTCCCTCTACCAGTCTAACATGTCCCAAAAATCCACTTTCCATTCCAACAGAAAAAGGCATGCAGGGCATCTGATTACCCACAGCAGCTTCGGTACAAGGTTAAGTGAGGGAAGAGGCTGCAAGTCCTGACAGTCCTGAATTACGTGGTTTATCTACAGGGATCTCATTTGTCTGTGCTGCTCCAGTTCAGCGCTCTCTGGTAATTCTGAGTGGCCTGTAAAATCATTATCTGGCCAACTCAGGGAGATAAAGAGCCTTGTTAGTTTTAAAAGGAAAGTTTCAGTGATAGAAATTTTATCAGCAGGATGGGCATGGACAATCTTTTTTCTTATACGTATCTGAGGAAAAATAATGAGACCTAAGTAATTATAATTGAAAATGAGAATTATTGTGTTTTTTGCACATTTGTCAAAAGAGGCTACTTTGAGGCACATTTGGCATTTAAGGTACTTTTGGCATGTAATATACTTCCTAATTATCCCAAGCCATCTTCTGGCTGCAGCTCAGCTCCTTGGGAATGTTTGTCACAATGGAAGGAGCCATAACTTCTAAAAAGGCTAGGTACATTTCTGACCTAAAGAGAGTTAATTTGGACTCCTGTATCCTTTCAGATTTCTTCGGAGACTTGAAGGAGTCTTCCAAACAATCGCATCAAGGAGATTTAGCTGCTCCACTCATTCATATTATTTATTTGTTCGGTGTGCCTTTGCTGAGTTGAGTTGCTAATATTTAGTTGTATAATTATGGCTTTAGATAGGATCATAAAAAGCCAGTCCATTTCTCTGTGACTGTGCAGCAACATTCAATCACGGAAGACTGAATTCATCTTTTTAAGGTGACTTGGAGCACGATTTTCCTTTTCTTAATGCCAGGTGATTCTGCAGGCTACTATTTAGCTCACAGCTTCCTGTTCAAGTCTCAAAAAGAGAGTGGTTGTTATCTCTAAATTATCTCCCAGGACCCTGAAAGAATATATACATTTCTTTCATTTCTGGCATGACTGCAAATTTTTCTTCATTGATACTGTCAGGAAGGGCCTGGTCTTTGTGTCCATGGGGGAGACTGTGCTCTGACTACATCCATCTTTAATTTATGGTAAGTCAGCAACAAAACTGTCAAAACTTTTCCCCAGCTGTGGCAACCTCATCTCGATGACTAAAGCTCACAGGCACCCTACTTTGTACTGCCACCCATCTTCCAGGTGCTTATCTTATCACCTAGTTGTATTTCAGAGCCCAACTCAAATTCATTCACATAGTAGTGCTAAAAAATAAAATTGGAACTTCAATAAATGAATAATTCAGCTAACTCATTCGGTCTTTAATATCTGAAAAATTCATGCTGTTTACGTTTTCTCCCTGAATCTCCCTCCGTCTTTGTTTGATTTATATCAGCAGCCAAAGCAGCTGTGGATTGAAATGCATATGTATTAATTTCCAGATCCAAGCCTTCGCTCCTCCTCCTCCCTGTCCCCTCTGCCTTTGGCTACTCTTCATCCTCCTCCAACTTCTAGGACCTCAAAGACTGTGGCTGGTCACTTAGCCCTATTCGTTGAGAATAAGCTCACCTCCTGATAGGCATATTGTCCCCGTGGCTGTGGCTAAAGATATATGATCATGACAATGACAACACGCTGTGGATTTACAAAGACTTCCCCATGTGCAAAGCACACACCCCCTCATTCTCCCCGTAGATGACAAGCCTTGAGTCCACACAGTGTAACTTACCCCTACCAGGAGACTCTGAAGATGTGCTGAGTATTTTCCAAAATACCCTGGTGAAGAGCGTCACTGGCACGTGTTAAAAATTCAGATTCCTGGACCCCAGATAGACCTACTAAATACAGACATCTAGGGAAAGAACTGGGAATCTGTGTTTATGTTCTTCTCACCAGACAAAGCTAAAAAACACCACTCTAGAAAGACTTCTATTGTTCTCAATGGCTCAGTGCCAGCATCGTGGGAAGACCCGAGGACCAAAGTGCTGGGCACTCATAGTACCAGAGTTATATCGATAGCAGGGTGCGATGGAGGCTGGGTGCCAGAGATTCCACCCAGACTACGTTGTTAGTCCTAGAGAGGTGCTCCAGATGGTGGTGAGTCCTGAGCGACTGAGAAGTTAAGAGGAAGGGACAAGCTTCTCTCAGTGACAGCACTGGAGCCCCTCTTAATTGTCTTGGCCCAGACCTAGTGTTGTTTCTGACCTAGGTTGCAGTTTGGATGTGTTCTTCCTCCCGTGGCAGTTGCCTGGTCCATTAGTGTAACAGTCTAAAGAGTTGTTCCTCTGCTTCACAGAGAATCTTCCATGCTTCAGACAGTCTCGGAGAGAAGGTGGTGGTGGACCAGCAGGAGCAGAGGGGTAGGTGGAAGCGGAGGCTATAGGAGCTGCGACTTGAAAATATGCACATTTCTGGGGTTATAGTAAGGTAGTAAGGTGCTAGGGTTCCACACAGAGCACTTTGGTTAATCCTACTTCGTCATCCTGAGAGATAAGAGTTCTTGTTCTGTGCCTCAAATTTTAGTTTCCCATGGAGAAATTAGGTATTAGTAGAGCAAATTTGAAGATAAAACTTTAGATTTCCAACAATCTCATGCCATTTTTACCTTTAGAGGATAAACGATCATTGAATTGAAATAAAACAAAAGTTAGCTTTTAGTTTTAAATCATTACTGTGTATTTTAAGCCTAGTAACTTAATTATGTCACTCTGGAATTGATGAATTTGAAGAAACATGGAAAATTACATTGACTATGGCTGTGAATCTAGCAATGTGAAGATGCTGGATTATGTATGTTAATTTGATTCATATGCAAGTCAAAACATGCATATTTTTAATCAGCAGATGGTTTAATATGCTTTCTCCACTTGCAAAAAATGAAAAGTTCTGTGAGCTATTTTTTGCCTTGTCATTCATTCTGTCAACAGAATTTATTGTGAACCCAGTGAATGTGGTGCATTTGGGTACAAGGCAGAGTTACAAACACAGAAGAAAATATGTCCCTTTTTCAGGAGAAGATAGGATAAATGTGAACACAGATTTTTCTTACTTTATGCTTTGAGGAATGTTTCTCTAAGATTGCATGCGTCATTTGATTTTTGTGACTAGAATGTATTTCATGTATATTAGAATTTCAGAGCTGCTTTATAACTATTTTTGTTTGACTTTCCATCACCATTTTTTACTGAAGTTATCAATTAATTAATTCACTTATTCAGTCAATAATATTATGCACCCAGCATGTGTGGAATGCTTGCAAGCCAACACAGATCAAGAAAATCTGATCTCTGCCCTCAAGGAGTGTACAGTCTAATAGAAAAGGTGGCTAAACCATTGAAATGAAAGCTCAGGTCATCAGCTCAGAAGGCAGCTATGCTCTCACCACATCCCCAACTGCCGCAGAGGAGTCGGATTCTCCTAGGAGGCTTGAGAGGGGCCCCAGCTCCTCCAGGAGGAGCGAAATGCAGGTGGCTGGCCTCTTGTGTGCAACTGTGCACTAGAGAGAGACACCAGCTTCCTTGTACCTCCTCCCAGGGAGTTTCTGCTCTCAACGGCCTTTGTTGGGTTGTTCCTGATCAATTTGCAAACAATTAAGTTGACTAGGAAAGCTCCTTGTCTAAAGGAACGCTTGGAGAAAACTCTCTGTACAATAGGTTCTCTTACCTGCAATCACTGCTTCATTTAGTTTACAATCCTGTTAGATTTCCTAAAGTGAGGACACATGCAACTCACAGCCTTAGAGTGCATATATTGGAGATTTAATTTTTATCATATTCAGACTTGCAAGAGCAACTTACTTTTATATGTTGAACTATTCCTTAGTTTATTATTTTAAGTGTAGACATTTTTATTGTGCTAAAATATACATCACATAAAATTTACCATTGTAACCATTTTTAAGTGTACAGTTTAGTGGTATTAAGTATTTGCAATGTTGTGCAACCATCACTACTATCCATTCTGGAACTTTTTCATCATCCCAAAAGAAGCTGTGTACCTAGTAAACAATAACTCCCCATTCCCTCTTTCCTCAGTCCCTGGTAACCTCTACAGTACTTTCTGTCTCCATGAATTTGCCCTAGGTCCTTCATATAAGTGGAATCATACAATACCCGTCCTTTTGTGCCTGTCTTATTTCACTTAGCATAATGTTTTCAAGATTCATCCCTGTTTTAGCATGTATCAAAACTTCATCCCTCTTTTCTCTAAAAAAAAAAAAAAAAACTTCATCCCTCTTTAAGGCTGAATAATATTCCATAGTCTGTATATACCATATTTTGTTTATCTATTCACATGTTGATGGACACTTGGCTATTGTGCTGCTGTGTGTGTTGGCATACAAGAATCTGTTTGGGTCTCTGCTTTTGATTCTTTTGGGTATATGTAGTCTCTAGGAATAGAATTGCTGAATCATGTGCTAACACTGTTTAACTTTTTGAGGAACTGCTGAACTATTTTCCACAATGTCTGTACCACTGTGGTTAAGTGTAAAATTTAAAACTTATTCTTTCAGAATCATGGACTCATTCAAATAAATGATTCAGATATAAGATGTTCAGTCTTGATCAATGTAACTAGTTTTTGTTCCTAGTCATTGTACTTAATGCTACTACTATAGAAAAGAAAAAGAAAGAAAGGAAGAGAAGGAAAGAAAAATAGAACTGGAAGGGGCTTTTTTTGTGGTTCTGTATGCACATTGTAATTTGATGGGACTGCAGCGCTTAATCCATCCTTTTTTCTTTTCTTTTTTTTTTGGGAGAGTAACATTGTCACTGAGCTAACATCTGTGTGAATCTTCCTCTATTTTGCCTGTGGGACACTGCCACAGCATGGCTTAATGAGTGGTGTGTAGGTCTGCGCTGGAGAGCCGAATCTGTGAACCCCGGGGCCGTGAAAGTAGAGTGCACAAACTTCGCCACTATACCTCTGGGCCGCCCCACTGATCCGTTCTGACCTGTGTCCTTACCCCTCTGCGTCTATCTCTTCTAGTTGCACTCCTAGGGCAGGAACTGTGAACACAGGTGCTTTAACAGGAGATGTGCTCAATAAATATTTGTTGTTGAATCAGTTGACGGTACATAATAAAACCTAAGCAGATATCTGACAGATCTGCTAATATCTATTCCCTGTTTCTGAACATTAAGATCAATGCTCTACCAATTATAGCTCCACTGGAAAGGGATATATCACAGAAGCAAAGTTTTTTAGAAGGTAAAAGAAACCAAATGGTGAAAGAGGGAATTACTGGATATGACCAGCATGCCTAGAGTTAAATGGGGTGGGTTTCATAAGGGGCTGAATTATGCTTAACTGCAAAATAATTTGCCGTGGTGACAGATGGAGGAAGGTAGAGTTTGTGGGGTGGGAATGGCATTTTGAGGTTGGAGGTAGGAGTGAGTTAGGAATGTAAGGGAGCATGCAAGCATGTTTGTCTTATAAGAATGGAAACAAAGAGTGATACGTGGTAGAAGAGGAAAACTCTCAAGGGTTACAGATAAGGGGCAGAGAGGTTAGGATCCCGGCTGATAACCACGGCCTGGAAATTGAGATGGCCTTGCTTCTGTTCTCATGGAGGACTTCTCTGCACTATTTCTGGGCACTGGCAAATGGAAGATCTAATAGGTTTAAGTTTTCTCTCTGCAGAATGAGATCAAGCATATAAAAAAATTTATTAATGAAGAAAATATATCAAAATATTGACAATAGCTTTCTTTGGAAATGTTGTCACGGCTGATTCTTTAAAAACATTTTCTGTATTTTCTAAATATTTTATAATGAGAGTATCTTACTTTTGAAATTAGAAAAAAGTTAATATTTTTCTCTGAAAAGTACAGTTTTAAAAGTTCATATAGTACTGATTAGGAATTTTTTGGTCTAAGCCATAGAAACAGGCAATGATGAATTTAATCAGAAAGGGAATTCACCGGAAAGAAATAAGTTAGCTTATGGGGTCAGAGAGAGAGCAGCAGAACCGGAAGGATCACGACATTCTCAAGGGTGGCCTCAGGCTCGTCCAGGGCTGCAATCCATGACCTCCAGGAGTTTTTGGTCTTTTCCTCCCTCTGCTCAGTATCACGAAGGGAGCTTCTGATGGGCCAAACTCCTGTCACGCTCTGCCCCCTGGGAAGGTGAGGGAAGGGCCTGGCACTCTGACTCACAGGCCTAGCTATTTCCAAAACAGCAGGAAATTGAGGTGCTATTTTCAAAAGATGGCAGAATTAAAAAAAAAAAGTCAATGCCTGCTCTGTTATATTTTGTAAAAGAATTCTTTTTATTGCACAATTATAATTGATTTTTAAATGTGAAACAACTGTGTTCTATATATACTTGTTCAATCACATTTATGAGACAGATATGCTCTCTTTTTTACTCTCTTCCTGGGGCCCTGAAAGCTGGTCTTCTTTAACGGGTGTGTGTGGCCGTGGGGCAAGGGGGCCATGGCGGGGGCAAGGCACCAACCCTGAGGGATCACTTGCTTCTTAACGAAATATAACATTTTAATTTACTAACCTTTCAACTAAAGAACAGTAAGCACGATATTTAATTCATTAAATATAACAAAAGTACACTTTAATTTTATATTATGATCAGTTGAAAAATGTTTTAAGTTGTCCCCATTTCCTAATGGATTTGAGGTGGGATGGCCTGATATTTTAATCACAGTTCTTTGATTTGCAAATGTGAGATGCCCACTTCAAGGCAGCTAAAGCCAAAATGGCAGACTGGGAGAGCTCTATCCAAAATCTCATAAACCTCAAGGACAGCGTCCTCTTGAAGAAATCCAGAAGAAAGCCTGTAGCAGGGCCGGAAGCCTTTCAGAGCACAAAATGCACGACCATTTGTGCAGCCCACGCTCTCAGAGACTCTGTGGCTGTTTCTCTCAGCATTTATGCTTCCTTCCTCTTTCTGCAGAGAGAGAGTGAGAGTTTGGCTTCCTCCTGGAAACATGGGCCCCGGCTCTCCTGAAAACACCGCCTCCATTTCAGCCACATGAAGAGACCCTTCTGTTACTGACTCTCCTCTGGTGAGACAGACTCTCAGGCCACTCGGCCTGGGTCTACACAGGCCTGTCTGCCGTGGAGTACACACGTGGCTGGAAAGGGGGAAGCACTTTGCGGCTGAGAAAGTCTGAGAGAAAGCAGCGGGTGTGAGCGGGTCACAGTGCTAAAAGTCTCCCCTGAATTGTTTAAGAGAGACAGGAACAGTTGGGGAAGAGAGGAGAGAGGAGAGAAAAGTAGAAAAAGAGTGGTGCTGAGAGAAACGTGGATATTCCGGCGGCGCTTCAAAAAGAGAAAATCAGAGGGTGCGGGGGAACCTCAGGAGAGCGTTAGTCAGGGTACTTTGAGCTGCATGAAACAGAAAACCTCCCAGAGAGGCCTACCAGGCAAGCGTCTCCTACGAAAGGAAGTCCTGAGAGCTTAAGTCAGCCATGCAATGATGTCATGCAGGCCTCTGTTCTTCTCATTTTCTCACTCTTCCATCCTTGGTATGGTCTTTATTGTCAGGCTGCAGAGGATCCAGGCATCACAGCCAAACACACTTAAGTCCAAGAGCAACAAGAAACCATCTCTTAGATGTGAGGAAACCCCCAGCAGAGTCTCCTCATGTCTCACTGGCCAGGATGTCACATGCCCATTTCTGAACCAAACATTGGAAGGTCAAGACTCTCCCCCTGGAGTCAGCTGGGCAGGGCAGGTCTTCCCAAAGCATATGGCTGTTAAAAGAGGGGAACATGGGAACATCACTAGGGTTTTGAGAGAAAGGAGGCCACGGGGTGGGTCAGCAACCAGCATGGCCCACCACAGAGAAGGAAAAGAAAAATATAGAGGAGTAGAGAGACAGTGAAAGAGAGAGAGAGGGAGGCAGACAGGTGGGTGAGAAGAGTGAAACAGAGATAGAGACAGACAAGCTCATTAAATTTGGTGTCTTAGGTTAAAACACTGTTGTCATATCTTGCTGTTCAGCTAGGCAACTATTAGAAGAACATGCTTTACCTGTTCTCAGTGCCATTTGAAAGCTGATTAACTTTTCAGTAATTAAACTTATTAACCATTTTTCAATCTCAGAATTATAAAGGAGATGGCCGTAGCAGTCTCCAGCGAGAATATTACTCTTTCTTGGCTCCTTAAAATAGACCAGAATTTACTGAGTTGTGATGAAATAAATATAACAATTACTTAGTTATTTGTTTGTCTTTATTTATAATTTTATTTATAATTTAAAAAAAAGTTGGAAACCAGAAACATGAAAATAAGATCACCCAATATCCCACCATCTAGCAACTGTTATTATTTGGCAAGAATTAACTCCTTTTTTTCATATAACTGCATAAAATTTCACAGAGTGATTTATTTTTCAAAACAGTTATATCATGTATATGGTACAAATTTCAAAAACAAACAAAAGATTGTATTAAAAGATAAAGCAGGTCTCTTTCTCATCCTATCTTTCAGTTCCCAAGCCTGCCCAGGCACACCCAAACTATTATTACCAATGTCCTTTATTTCTTCCATAGATAGCCTACCATTAACAAGGACACATGCATATATATACATTTTCCACTCTCCTTTGCCAATATGCTTTTTTAAAAACAAAATGGTAGCCTTCTGTGTATACTGTTTTGCATCTTGCTTTTTTCACTTAACAATATTACTTTGAGATAATTCCATATATAATGCCTTTAGAATTTAACATTATGATGTATTCAGTCATTGACACATACTCCTTATAATCATCATCTTTAGTGGCTGTAAAAAGTTTGAGTAAATGCTTCATCCATTCCTTTAACAAATATTTATCAACTACCTGCCACATTAGCAGTGTGCTAGTGATTCTAAGATTAAAAGGAGATGGACCACACCCTTGAAGGAGTCACAGCAGAGTGGAGGAGACGGTAAACAAGTCATTACACGTAGTCTCCAAGTGCTGAAATGGAAGCATGTCGGAGCCACTGATGGAACAAAAGAGGGAGCCTTGAAAACGCCGGTGCAAAGTGTTGAGGATAAGGAAGAGGACTCAGCTCACAGACACAGGGCGAGGTGGGGCTTCATGCAGGGACCAGGAATGACAGGTGCAAAGGCAGAGACACAAGAAGCAACGTTGTGGTCCAGGTGGCTACAAGGACTTGGGAGGAGCCCTCGTCTAGGATCTTTAAGTTGTGGCCAAGTCTTCAATATAAATAATGCTGTGATGTACAATTTGCGGTGTATAACTTTTCCGATATTTTGGAGTATTTCTTTGGCTAGATTCCCAGAAGTGGGACTGCTGAGTTAAAATGCAGGAGCATGCTGACCTGTGACATACAGCCAAAATGCTTTCCAAGTGGACGGTATCATTTCATGACACTGGCAATGTAGGAGCAAACCAGTGCTCATTATCTATCTATCTTTATCATTAATTTGTTTTTAAGTATATTTCTTACATTAGTAGTAATGTCTGCTAGTAAGGTTAATTTTCACCATATATTTATTACTATTTGATTTCTTTATATGTGGCTGGTTTGTTTTCTGTTTATTTTCTATCGAGAGTCTATATTTTACTTTAGCTGTATGAGCCCTACTTATAATATAGACAGACTTTTCACGTTTGCTGTCAATATATATATATATATCTTCTGGTTTAGGTTGCCTTTTAAAACAATGTTTGACACATAGAAGTGAGTTTTAAGATATTACCCAGTCATATCCATTGCTCATTTCCTTCTATTGCTTCAGAGTTGAGAAATACTTCTAGCCAGAGGTTTAACAAATATTCTATTTTCTTCTGGTTTGCTTTATATTTAACTCATAAATCCTCCTAGAACCTACTTTTGACTCATGAAATGAGAATTCAACTAGTCCCCCCCAGTCCTCAAATTACCAATGAGTTATCTAAACGTTCACTTCTCTGTTGATTTTTATTTCAAAGACAGATCTTGCTTAGGGATCATAGTCATCAATTGGATTTAATTGCTGGTCCTTTTCTGAACTGAGTCACATCAGCTTAAGACAGACCTCGTTTCACTTATCCAGGAACCTGCAGCAACTGTTCTATTTATATATAGAGAGAATTACAATGTAGCAGGAACAGGCCCCGGGAAAGCTTTTCAGTGCCTTCCTGTGAATAGGGGATCACCCAGCTGACCTCCCTTGGAAGTCTACCATTCTGGCGGTAATAGGGATGTGGTTTGGGGTAGGTGGAGGACACTTTTGAGGGAGAGAGGGTCATTTAGTTCAAAAGGCTGAAGCCATCGCTAGGCCGTGTCGTAGTTCTGTGGTATGGAATGGGTAAGATCTCCTGGTTCTCCCCTCTTTGTGGGTACTCTGGCTCCTACCTGTGACCTCAATCTCTCTCAAGGCCAAGCCTAGCTCAAAGTGTGGTTTAGTGCAAGGAAAAGTAACTTCTTTGCCCCTCCAAAGCTGGACTGTAGGTTGTCAACTAGCTAGTCAGTTTTTGAGCAAAGTGAGAGGTGGTTCCGCAGGGGAACCCTATGCCAAAGGTTCTCCAACTTCAGCCTGCTCAAGTATCAGCTGGGAGTTTAGGACACAGGCAGATTTCTGTGCCCAGTACAAGGTTACAGGGATGGTGCTGGAAAATTTTCTTGATCTCATCTCTCTTTCTAGCTTTTAGAAGCTTTAAAAAAATTCCCATAGACGTTTCCACACAGTTCCGAGCGGTTCTTCATTCTCCTTCCACGAAATACTGATAGCTGCTTGCCAGCACCTACGGAAGAGCTCCAGGAGGAGGGCGGAGCCGCAACTGACGGGCACGTCTTCTCAGGTAGGGCTCTGAAACGACTTCCAGCCTCGCGCTCTGTCCTTCCCCGGAGGTCTAAAGCTCCGTGGTTCACGCTCTGTAAGCCCAATTCGGATTCCTGGATTCCTTCTTGGAGTTAGGAACCAGGCAAGCTCCTTTGGCCTATTCCCTCTCGTGGTCGGGCGCATGTGCCGTCCGGGTTTGCGTTGCTGCAGCAGACGCCAGGGCGAGGATCTGATCCCGGTCAGGACTCCTTTGGGCCATCTCTCCTTCCTCGTCCACGTTCTAGGATGAAGCTCATTTCTCCGGCAGGTGGGGAGGTTGGGTTGGAGGCACAGTGGGATTCGGGAGACTATCCTTTGCAATCCTCTGATTCGCTGCCCCTATTTCCCGCCTCTCTTTTCCTTGCCGGCGGCTGAGAGGGACCAGGGCTCATCGATCCCCGTGCCTCCGCCAGGCTGCTCCCAGTCGGCGTGCCCCCAGGGCGCCCCTCCTCCCTTCCGCCGGCGGTCCTCCGACCTACCCCGCCGCAGCGCTCGGGGGTCGGCGGCGCTCTGGGTCGGGGCGGGGCGAAAGGGAGCGGGAGAGCGGCGGAGGGAGGAGGCGCCGCAGCTACGTGGTGGCCCGGTCGCCCGGGAGCTCCCGAGCCCGTGCGCGCGCGCCCCTCGCCGGGGCTCGGGCGGCTGGCGGCGGGCGGCGGGCGGAGCTGCGGGCGGAGCGGGCGGAGGAGCCGCCAGCCGAGCGGGCGGAGCGAGCGGCGGGCGGAGCTAGGGGTGGGAGGACGCGCGCCAGCAGGCGAGCGGGCGGGTGGGTGAGGAGCGAGTCCGCCAGTATCTGCCGCCGCCGCGCTTGCCCAAAGCTCGGAGACGGGCCGACGGACAGATCGCCTGGCGGACGGACGCGGGCGCTCGCCTTGTGCTCGGGGCCAGCTGCGGCGAGGCTCCGGGCTCCCAGCGCGCGGCTGCCCCGCCTGCTCGCGGCCACCCGGCTCCGGCGGCCTCGGCGCGCAAAGGGCTGGAGGCGCGGGAGCCGCTCTCCGCCGGCCGGTCCCCGCGCGGCTCAGCCCGGGCCGCCGCGCTGCGGCGCCCCCGAGCCCCCGCTCCCCGCCGGGCTGCTCCGAGCAACGGTGCTCCCGGGCTCCAAACTCGGGCTGCCGGGGCAAGTGTCTTCATGAACCCAGAGGATGTCCGGGAAGCACTACAAGGGTCCTGAAGTCAGTTGTTGCATCAAATATTTCATATTTGGCTTCAATGTCATATTTTGGGTAAGTTGGAGCGCTTCTGGGATTTCAACTATTGTGGCCGATCGATTCGGGACGATTCCCCCCACGTTGCTCGCTGCCTTTACTTTTCGCAGCCCCTCCGGCTCCTGCCGGAGCAAGAAGAAGCATTTGCCTTCCTCTTTTCCATCTTGCGCGTTGGAAAGAGAAACATTCAATCCTTTCTAGGAATGGGAAAAGGTAAAAAGAAAAACCGAGCCGGAAAGGGGGCACCTAGGCCTTGGGGTGGCTTTTTAAGGGACGAATAGCAGGGATACGGATGAAAGAAAGGGCTCGGCAGTTTGAGAAATAAGCAACCACGCGAATTAGGTTTGCTCCCGGTGGGGTATGGATGTTGGGCAGAGCGTGGTGTCATAATCGGGAAGGCTAATCGGGCAGAGCCGACCCTGAGGTCCACCTTCTAACCACGATCTGATTGGACGAGGGCTTGGCTCCGTGTTGCCGCGGCTGGTCTGTGCCGTGCTCAGCGTGTATCTTCTTGCACCATCTCGGGCTTTGTGTAGGATGCAGATGCAGTGGTATATGGTTCTGTAATGGGCACGTAAATAGCGCTTCCTGCAAGCTCTTCCGTTTCTGCTGGAAAGCGCTTCTTTTGCATAATGGGCTGGTCAGTGGGCTTGTGGGGTGGAGGATTTGTTTCTATATGTGTATTATTGTCAGGATAATTACAAGTCACTGGCAACATATGTTTCAATGTGTTCGTGCCTCACGTCCTTCTTTTCTAGGGAGTGACAGAGAGCAGGCTGTTCGGGGGAACCCTTGGAGATATGCAGGGGGGAGGGCGTGCGAGACACGTTTTATTGGGGGTACCGAGAGAGCAGATGCTTGAACACAAGATTGAAACCACGCTCAGCTGGCACCGCAATGTGCTGGGCGCCTATCGTAATTAGGCTGGGACGCATCTTCTTTTGTTTTGTTTCTATTCTTTTCCTTGATCTCACAAACATGTTCAGCAACCAGACAAAGAGTTCACTAGGACAGGGGAAAACGTTGGTCCAAAGACCGTGTCCTTTTTCCTCCCAATCCCGTCCCATCCTCCCCCCCCCCCCCCCCCCCCCCCCCCCCCCCCCATGGAAAGTAAAGATGGTGGCTGTCGGGAGAGGTACTCCAAGTTCCTGTTCAGTGTAGGTTCAGTGTGAGGTAATAATCCAACGGTGGGATCAATAATAATCCGCAGCAGTCTGAACACAGGGTGTATTTATTTTGATTTTCCTTTAATTTTGGCTATTTGCTGCAAACATATACATCTATGAGAATAGTCGTCAATACAGCTCTTTATATTCTTTTTCTTCTACTGCACATGTACCAGCAGGCGATTTCATTTTTATTTTCTGTTTTCTATAGGAGTATTTTGCAAAAGGAAATGGAAGGGATTGGAACCACTTTCCTTTTTTTTTTTTAAAAGATTTTATTTTTCCTTTTTCTCCCCAAAGCCCCCCAGTACACAGTTGTGTATTTTTAGTTGTGGGTCCTTCTAGTTGTGGCATGTGGGATGCTGCTTCAACATGGCCTGATGAGCGGTGCCATGTCTGTGCCCAGGACTCTAAGCGGTGAAACCCTGGGCCCCAGAAGCAGAGCACTGGAACTTAACCGCTCGGCCACGGAGCCAGCCCGGGGAGACCACTTTCTGTGTCTGCTTGTCATCTGTCCTCAGGGCTGATAAAGATAATGAGGGGTCACATGAATAAATATCATATCCATTCACAGGCAGTATTTTGCCAGTGATTGTACACAATTCCTGTTGGCGGTCACCTGCCCCCCCCCCCCCCCCCCCCCCCCCCCGGCAATTAAACACGGCTACAAATATAGGAAGAAGCAGTTGTGTTCCTTCCGTGTCTCTTTCTTCAGCCCTGCTGGACGTGTTCAAAAGCGGTGGGTACTCACACACCTGAGCGAGGTGTTTTGATTTGATCTGAACTTGAAACTTGGTGACTTCGAGAGTCAAGGATGACCACCTTGGGACTGGACCTTGTTGGGGTGGTGAGTCCAGGTCTCTGGGTTCTACTGGAACCTTCCAAAAGCTGCACATTTCAGCTGCCAAGCAACCAAAAGCACCCGGGGGCTTTCTCTGCGGTTTCATAGCAGGAAGCGGAAAAGAAATAAAGGGATTTGGGCCTGTTTCCCTGACAGTTTGGTGTAGTTTCGTAGAACATACAGAGGTAAATTTAGTATTTTTTGTGGATTAGGTTGTAGCAAAACCTCTGGAATGGTGCAATCCTTCAAAGATTTGCAAAGTTCTTGCGTAGAGAGTTCCAGAATAGAGCCACATCTTGTCTGATGGGAAGGACTTCATCTCTGCAGGGCATTTTATGGGAAGCCTGAAGGCAGACGTGGGCTGTGGAACTAAACCAGCTGCCCCAAGCAGAATCGTACATGGGTGCCTTTGTCAGAAGGACCCTTCTCTCACTCTGTTTTCTATACACTCTGTCCCTCCTTTCCATGCCTCAAGCCTTCCGCTCAGATACCCCCTCATACCTTTCATCCTGCCATCTGCCTCAAAATTACCTCATGTTTAAATCTCCCAGTTTGTCAGTACCATGGTCTCTAGAGGTGATCAGCAGGAAGGCAGCCATGATATTTGACCAAGTAATTCTAAGATGTTAGTGACTGAAGAACTAGGGTCAGTGACTTGGCAGCCTGCCTCCGTGAAGTTGCACACCTCTGCTGTCTGCCGTGACTGCCAGCGGGAGCAGACTCGCTGCTACTCCTAGCCAGTTATGAAGAAGAGGTTGACAACTGAGAGCACGGCTTCCTAATCTTTCTTTTTCACCCTGTGAGATAAATGCTAGAACACATTTGAAATACATTGAAGACATTTGGAGGTAAACTTCTGATAAATAAAACTGAAAATGTGGTAGCAGCAGCACTGAGAGTTTGGTTCTCTTCCTAAGGAGTAGCTTGACTACTTGCTGCTTGGGTCACTGCCCTGGGCCTCTGTTTCTCAGCTGTTAGAATGCAGGACTTAGATGAGTTCGTTTTAGTTCTGAAAAAGAATGAGTCTGTCAAGTTCCGTTATGCTGCAGAAGAAAAATACAAGAGATGGGCACTAATGTATAATGAAAATAGCGTATATTGGGATACTTGTTAAATTACAGACTTTTTCTCTTACTGAGACTTGTCTGAAGATCAATTTTATTACTTCATTTCTTCCTCAAAGATCCTTTTGTTAAAAAAAAAAAATCTTTCCCTAATTTCTTGGCTTCTTCACTTGTTGATATAGTATGCATTCTTCCCTGTCCCCACTGTGACTCTCGAATGTAATCCTATGAGTCATTAAATATATCTTTATTATTAGAGTTACAGCTTCGTGTGTAAAATCTGAATCCTTTTATATAACAGTTATAATGATATTCTGAGTAACAGTCAACATCGTGTACAGATTCCTTTCTCATTAGTTATCACAGAGTGGTAGGGAAAACCTCATTTTTCCTATTTTATATTGGAAGAGCTCAAGCCAAAAGGGAATTGATTTTATTGAGGGTGTCACCATACTAGGACGTTTTTTGGAAAACCCTGAGGCTGCTTTGGCGTGGAGGAGGGAAGAGAAAGGGAGTTTTGTTTTAAAGTTGCTTCTTTTGGGTACTGAACCCCCACATTCCATCACCCACGATTAATAGATGTTTTCCTCTGGACCCTTTTGTATTCTGACTCTAATACTTAACTGTTCCTGGGCAAGTAAATTGACCTCATTATTCTGGTTATCTATTGCTACATAGCAACCCCAAAACTTAGTGGTTTAAAACACAATTTTATTATTGTATCTCACAGTTCTGTGATTTGACCAGGCTCATCTGGGCAATTTGCACTTGGGACCTCTCATGCAGTTGCAGTGTTGCGTGGCTGGGGCTAGAGTTATCTCAAGGCTCATTGGGGTGGGATGCTGAAGATGGTGCACTCACATGAGTGGCAGTTGACGCTTGCTGAGAGCTCAGCCAGGGTTGTTGTCTTGGAGCACCTACATGTGGCTTCTTCCTGTCTCTGAGATGGGAAGAAGAAGCCAGTTAAGGCTACACCGAGAGCTGGTCAGTGTCACTGTCATCTATTCCACTGGTTAAAGCATGCATGGAGCCTGCTCAGTTTCAAAGGGGTGAAGGAAGAGATTCCGTTTTTGGATGGACAAGTGTCAAGGTCGTGTGAGTTGTGGCCATCTTTGGAAAATAGAGTCTGCTGCACTAAGCCTTGATATCTTGTTTCTAATGGAAAGATAAGGTTATCTAATGGAGTTGTAGATTCAAGGATTCAATGAGATAATGTATTACCCAGCACAATGCCTCACTATTTAACAAATGGTGAATATGATTAGTGTCATTGTCTACAGATTTCTTACTAGTTCCATCCTGGGCTTTAGACCTTCTAGAATACCTTAGCCTGGTATGTTGGTATCATTACTACGAGGTAATGATGATACCCTTAAGATTTGTCAAGGAGATCAGGAGAATGGATTCAGTAGATTTAATCATCACATTAAAAAAAAGCCCCATGGATCAGTGGAAGCCTTGAATGACTTGGGAGAAGCACGTCGTTTTTCTCTTCTCTTTGCTGTACAAGGATCAGAAAGCCTTGGATACTTGAGGCCAAATTTCTCTTTGGTGTGCTTTCAAATATTACATGTGTCTTTAAGTGGAGGTTTATCCAGGGTTGATGGCAGAATGTTGCATCTAATTTATTTCCACAGGGCTTAAATTCAGAGAGGAGAGAGATTTAAGGAACCTTGGGGGGCATCAACTAGGAAGCCTCATCTTATGATTCACTATAAGTTGTAAGATATTCTGGAATGATGATACATCAGCGGTTTATAAGTCATAATTTTTGTTTTAATTTGCTAGACATCTGTTAGCTTCGATGGCAACCATATGGGAGTTTAAATTGCCTTTTGAATTACAGGGAGATGGTAGGAAGAAAGCTAAATATGGTTATGAAAGTGTTGTATAGGAAAAGTATAAGAAAGGTGTACAGACCTCAGTGGGGAAAGCAACTGAACACTGACTTGCTTGGTCTGGCCACTCCTTCTTGGGTTGGTGAGAAGGCTCTGAAGCATGCTCCCTTGAGGACGTGCCTGGAAGAACGAAATGAAACCAAGGGGGAAAGTTGGAAAACCAAATAATGTTCCACCCACCAAAAAAATTGCCAAGGTGAGCTCTTTTAGATGGATCTCTCTGTCTTAATATGTCCACAGTGATAGTTAGTCCCTGGCAAAAGGTGAAAGCAAACTGTATTTTAACATAGCTTTATAATTACGATGTCTTTCTTCTAAGCATTTCAAAGCATCTTACAAGCGTGTTAACGACATCTTTGTGACAGATGAAGAAATTGGAGTCCAGAGATGTGGAGTGACTTTTGAGGTGTTGAAGAATATGTCAAGGTTTACTTTTGGAATATTAAATCTCTTCCACAAACTATAGGCCTAGCTTCTCATTTGGAACTTATTTTAGAAGATGCTTATTATTCTAAAATAAAACATCAAGTAAGTCACTTACATCTGTTCATAATTGAAAAGTGATAAAGTTTTTGCATATGCCTCAATTAACACCACCCACAAGCACAAAAAAGTTAGGATGAAATGTTGCTAAAGAATATGATAGAATAATAAACTATTGTGTAGTTGATTGAAAATTCATAAATGAAAGTTGGAGTGTTAAAGACAATGTTCTTGAGTCACTTGCTTCTTTCTATATGTAATGCTGATGACTGTCTTAAAATTCTGACTTCAGACTTCCAAATCATCAACTTCACTGGACGGTAAGGGCCTCAACCGCAGGGGCTGTCTCTCAGTCATTTTCATAAGCTCAGTGTCTAGCACACTGTCTGAAACGCAGTAGGTGTTTAATAAATGTTTGTTGAATGAACAGATTATTAAATCATTGGAAAGTATGTAGGCGTCATCTCCGCTAACTTCCTAGTCTGTGAGGCATCTTCTCTGTAACGTCCTGCCTACCCTCCTAAGGATGGATCTGTTTTTGTATCACTTTAATCGTCAGAGAGTTTCATCTATCCTCAAACTAGAGCAAATCTACTTCCCTTAACTTCCATCCTCCTAATTTATTGTTGTTGATTTTTAATTTTTATTTTGCAGCAATCTCAAACCTCCAGAAAAGTTGTAAGTGGTACAATTTGTTTTTATCCTGAATCATTTGAGAAAAAGTTGCCATCATGATGGCTATGATGTCAACACTTCAGTGTATATTTCCTGTAAAGTAGGATATTCTCCTAGATACCACAGAACAGCCACCAAAGCCAGGAAATTACCACCGATGCATTACTACCGTCTAAATCTTAGGCCTCATTCAAGTTTCCCAGTTGTTCCAATCATGTCTTTCAAGCGAAAGGATTCAGTTCAGAACTCCGCATTACATTTACTTCCATCTTTTTAGTCTCTCTCAGTCCTTCTCTGTTAGGATGTTGACGCTTTTGAAGGTTGTAAACCAGTTATTTTGTAGAATGTCCTTCAATTTGTGTTTGTCTGCCATTTCCTCGTTCTCAGATTCAGCCTGTGCATCTTTGGCAGGAAAATTGCAGAAATGGCACTGTGTTCTTCTCATTGCATCCTGTCAGGTGGCTCTGATTGCTGTCTGCCCCGCTACTGGTGATGGTCACTGGGTTAAAGTGTTGTCTGCCAAGCTTCTCCACCACAAAGTTATTCTTTTCACTTTTGTAACTTATTCATATTTTGTGGCAAGTTACTTTGAAACTATGTAAACAGCCCCTCTTCATCAAATTTTCAATCTATTAACAAATTTACATCAGTAAGAACCTATGGTCTCTTTTTTTTTCAGCGTGTTTTAATTAAACTGTTACTCTCATTACTGACTTTGGTGTTCCGATTGGTCCCAGCTTTGGCCAGTCAGTGGCTGTCTTTCCAGGCTGCCTCCTGTGCTCTTCTAACACCCATCACTCTTTGAGCACTTCCTCACTTTCTGGCAGGACAAGTTGTTCCAAGCTCATCTTGTAATTTACTAGTCTCATCTTCTGTATCAGCCGTTTCTCCAAGGAGCCCTGGTTCCTTTGAGTGGAGAATGGTATTTAGAAGCCCAGATCTGGTCACTGTGTGTGCTCATTGCTGTGAGGGTGTCACCACCCCTGTCTTCTCAGTGGACAGACTATGAAATATGTGTATGTATATACATATATGCACACATATGCACATTTACATTGTATTTCTATATCTGTCTGTATATTTTGAAAACCACGAGTTCGCAGTGAAACCACAAATCCCTGTCTGATACCACAGGGTTTAGTCTAGGTTTTTCCCTTTTCCTTATGTGTAACTACCTTCTTTGACAGCAAGATTCCTGGCTCCCATTAGTCTTAACAATTTACTTATTTGATAAATCTCCCTGTCTGTAGCCAGTCTTCCACGGCGGCCCCTGCCCCTCACGTGGCTGCCCTCCTTACCTGCTGGTGGTCCAACATGCTGTACCACAGCCCCACACCTAGTGGATACCCTTCTCATCTAATCAGGCTCTGATGCCCTGCTCTGGGCTTCACAGTATCCTCCCATACCTGCGCCTGCACAGAGGCTTGCTTGGTCCCCTCTGGTGGCTTCAGGACTCCATTTTTCAGGAAGAAGGGAGGGGCCTAGGTTACTCCTGAGTGATGCAAAATAAGACTCATCTCCCTTCTCCATAGCCCTTCATTATTTAAAAATAGCCATTATGTCATTCCTAAATCTTTTGTTTTCCATCTTTAAAAGCTCCTACTTCCTCCATGTGTTCATCGTATACTATTTCCAGATTACTCTTTGCCCTGGTCGTGGGACTCTGCCTGTGGCCCCCTTTGGACACACCTGTGTTAATGTGGCAACCAGAATGGAACACATTTTCACAGGCGGTTCCAGCCATCCAGAGAGCGGTGGACCGCTACTCTCGAACTCCCCACTATGTCCCTCAGCCACGCTGGATGTGCAGGCAGAAGCCTCTGCTACGGCCTGGATTCACCTTGAGTTACTCTCACCAATTATTTCCTGAGGTGCTCATCTAAAATACGGGGAAATAATTCCCATAGCTGTGGAGTTGTTACGCAGTAGTATTAAATGAGACCCTGCGTGTGAAAGTGCTTTGTAAAAGGTAAATTTCTCAATACAAATATTAGTTATTAACCCAGGTAGACTGCACAGGCTCTTCCTGGCAGCCAGAGATCATTGTTGGCTCACGCTGAATTTCCAGTGACTTGAAACCTTCACCTCTTTTTCAAGTGAACTTCTGTTAAACCCATCTTCCTGGGCTAAGTGCTAATCAGAAGCCCTAACCCCCAGTTAACTATTTAATTTAGAGTTAGTACTGTGTACTTATCCATTCTGGCCCCGTGGTTTTGCAGCTGTGCTGCCGGCAGCCCTAGGCTCCCTTCAGGAGCACCCGGGCCTGAGTGGGCTTGTCTGAGACCTCCCTTTCACTCAGAGAAGCTCAGCCTTTAGGTTTGATATTTTGGGGTACCATGAAGGATTGAAGGATTTTCCTTGAAAAAAGGGGTCTGTTGCTTAAACAAACAATTGAACACCACCATTCCAGCCTTGAGATGTTTCTGAATCTTGGTGGTCAAGGCATGTCCTAAAAAAAATGACTCCTTGTACAGGTTTTTCTCCTCTGTATGAATCTCTTCATGTGTAGGAAGTGCGTCTCACTAACCAGGGTGACTTCTGTAGGATTAGTTGATATTCACCCCTTTATGGATGTAGCAGCATAATTAGTAAGCCGTTAGCACATTTCAGTCTTCCCACCAGGGGCTCTGACTCAGTAGGTCCAGGTGGGGCCCTGGTATTAGTGTTTTGTTTTTTAAAGTCCCTGCAGGTGCTTCTGATACCCAGCTGAGGCTGAGACGCTGTGGCTTGTTTTTTCTCTGGAAGATGTGGCATCTCTCCCCCTTGCTCAATGGAGGGGACATGGGGGGACCTGGGAGGGGGTGGTCAAGAGCTGGGACCAGAGGGTGCTGATTTCACCAGCACGTGATGCTAGTGTTCTTGGCTTATGAGAAAAAAAAAAAAATGTGGCCTATTTTATCCCTCATGGAATTTTTTATTAATCCAAAAATGCCAGTTTATTTTTAAAGCTGAAAGCCCTAAAAACAAAATGAGAAAATCTCTGCTAAACAGAACTTCTTGTGTTGTAATTAGAGTGCTAAAAATTAGCTTCGTGTATGGCTAGAAGCTGGTCATTTGCTCAACAGGAGTAACGAAGAATCAGGCATTCTCTTCCTTTGCCCTTGCTGTCCTGTACACATCAGTGCAGTGGACTGGGTCTAGCCACTCACGCTGGACAGCACAGCATCCTGCCTTCAGAAGTCAGCCTCCCGGTCCAAGGCGCTCTTCCTCTCAACCGCTGTTTGCGGGCTTCCTCTGGTGCGCTGGGTACCCTCGCTTGTGGGGCGGGGGGCTGTCTTCCACATCACCCGGGCAGTTTCTTGTATTCTCTCTGCTGTAATGCTATGACAGGGACATTGCTTCTCTCATATCCAAATTTGCGGCACCACCACAAAGAGCTGACAATAAAGCAAACATAGAGACCCAACCCTGACGTTTGTCAGTTTTCTTTAGAAAGAAAAATTTCAACATAGAAAGGTCAGACTATGCATAATGAATTTTCCCATTATTTTCTTTTTTTTAATATATATATATTTTTTATTAATGTTATGATAGATTACAACCTTGTGAGATTTCAGTTGTACATTTTTGTTAGTCATGTTGTGGGTACTTTTTTTTTTTCCCATTATTTTCTTGACTTCTTTCTTTCCCCTACCCCCATCAAAAATAATTTAGGTATTTGATTATGGCTATGCTCCTAAAATGGAAATCTTTTGAAAGAAATAAAATTTTGAATAAAAGTCTAAATTATTTCTCTGAAATATTTTACTGGGGCATAGTGCCCACCACTCCTGACAAACCAACCAACCCAGAATGGCGTATGAACCCTGTGGTTAGCATTGTGATGTCACCTGCATGTATGTAAAGGATCATTAATTATGAAATGCAAGGTTTAATTTTTAAGTACTGTAGTCACCAACCTCAATAACAAAGTAGTATTTGGGGGGCCGGCCCCGTGGCCAAGTGGTTAAGTTTGCACCCTCTGCTTCAGCGGCCCAGGGTTTCGCTGGTTCGGGTCCTGGGCGCGGACATGGTACCGCTCATCAGGTCATGTTGAGGTGGCGTCCCACATACTACAACCAGAGGTGCTCACAACTAGAATATACGACTGTGTACCAGGGGGCTTTGGGGAGAAGAAGGAAAAAAAAAAAGATTGGCAACAAATGTTAGCGCAGGTGCCAATCTTAAAAAAAAAAAAAGTAGTCTTTGGAATTAGATGGCAAAGCATTTTGGCTCCCCTCATTGAACAGGCATGGTGATGTTCTATACCTCTTCCAGCCGCTATTTACTACTTAGATAAGTATTACAAGACATAGAGCTCTTTCTACTTGTTGAATTTTTTTTCTAAATTATCCTTGGCACTAAGGCTGGAATTTCTGAAAATCTGGAGGGAACAGCTGGTACTCTAATAAATATTCAGGCCAGCTATTTTAATGCTTTGTACTTAATTAAGTAGTCCTAATAAAAGAGGAATACTTGACTTAAGCATTTCTCCGAGTATAATGTTTTGCTTCCAACAAAAATTTCCCCCAACTGTTAATATTTCCCCCAAAGCAGCCTAAAAACAATTCTGCCAAGTAAGTGGTTCTAATCACCGGTGAAGCATTTAGTGCCAAAACTTAGTTTTCGTGTTTTAAGGTATAGTCATATCAGTATGGCGCAGCCCCCTAACTGATGAAGACTCCACAGCCATTGACCTTTTGGAAAGATTCTTTATAGGGTACAGGATTAGAGAGATAGAGGGTCCATCCTGACGTGGGCATTCTAGTGCGCCGGGTTGGCCGGCAGAAGAGTCTGGCGCTAAGGAGGTTGGGCTTCAAGGATGTCTGGATTCTTACCCAGCTCCCTTCCCAGGCTGTGACCTTAGACAGGTTACTTACTCACCTTGCGGTGAAGTCTCCTCTTCATCTACAAAATGGCATTCTTAGTAGTATTAATGGACATCATTAATAATAGTGTCAAGACCTAACGTCCTCTCAGAGTCATGAGGATTAGAGGAGTTAATATGTAAAAACTGCTTGGGATACTCAATAAGTATTAGCAATTATTACTCTATTTTCCTCAACACCCATAATTTATTTTGTTTTTCTTAACTTCTTTCAGAACCATTAAAATAATCTTACACTGTAACATATATTTTTGTTCTCTGTAATGTTCTGCCTACATAAGTACATTCTCAAAATAACTGAAGGGAAAAAAAGATCTAACAAATGTTCACAGTGTTCTTTTCATTGTAATGAATGGCATGTAATTCTTATCATGGATACCAGACCATGAATTCGTGTCTATTGTTTGTTGTTAATTTTCCCATTTTTCTTTACTCCATTAGAATCATTCTTCATTTTCTTTGCCAAACCGAACTGTCTCATATTAGTGTTTTGTACAGGGAAGTTGAGTTTCTGATGCTGAGCTCTGGTGTTAGGCCTAACACCAGGGGAAACAGAAACGTTTTATCAACATCCGTTAAGTCTGGATATTCTGGAAATACCTGGATGGCTGTAACTATATATTTTAAGCTTCTACAGTGTTGTAAGTCCTGCATATTTTGGTGGTTGTTTTCCTCTGTGTATTTCAGACAAATTCTTTCGGTTGTGAAGGTGAATGTCAAGTCAGTGATACAGATGGCTTGGGTTTTCCCCTTGTGTGTCCTTCCCAGTGGTGCAGAGCTAGGATTTGGCCTGAGCCACCTCGGTCCTTGACTGAAGGAGCCTCCCATCGTGGTGAATGAGTGGCCGCCTGGCGTCTCCTCTGGGGCATTAATGCACTGAGAGCTGTGCTCTTTGCCTCCAGTACTGTCAGCTGACACAGAAGACCCAGGCTGTCCTATTTCCAAGCATAAACTTCCCTTTAACTGGGCTCAACTCTGAGAAAAGGCCAGAGCATGCTAACGTAGTAGGTGCAAGGAGCCTTGTCCTTCATTCCATGCAGAAGGTGTGCAGAAAACCCCAGCCCTTGAAGCGGGAAGAGAAGGGAGGAAGGGGAGGGTTAAGCAGAATTTTTACTATAGTATTCATTGGTGAAAAAGAATGATCCACGTAGCATGACAGGATATCACAGGAGTGTATGGAAAATAATTTTAGCTTACCCACAACACCGCCAGCACTGCTGGTTTACATCCACTCACTGATCTCACTCTCCATTGATGGTCTCTGAGTCCCCATTGGGAGAGCACTGAAGTTGCCTCCTTGTCCTCCTGACCTCCTCTAGCCCATTTCCGAGAGATCAGTCATTTGCAAACTGCCCGCATGGTTTTGGACAAACTCCTGTGCCACCTCAGAGTTTCTCAGATTTTAACGTGCATGCAGTTCACAAGGGGATCTTATTTAAGATGCAGATTCTGATTCAGTAGGTGTGAGGGGACCGAAGGTCTGGCACCTGTCATAGCTCCCAGGTGAGGCTGAAATTGCTGGTCTACTGATTTCATTTTGAGTTGCAAGGATCTAGACCATTTCAGACTTCTTTTCTTTTAAATTGGCTCCATTTTTAAACTTTCAATACATTTATTGAAAAAGAAAACTTGAGAAATAGCACTATTCAAATGCATGCGATGACAATAATGTATCTTATTAACTCCTAGGTAGCTGTTGGTGCCCTGCTGGCAGGGCCGAGTCAGAGGCATGTCATCCTTTGTGACAGTGGAGGTTAACAGGTGTACAAAGGGTTCGACATCCTGGCATCAGACAGAACCTTTCTCCTTGACTAGACCAGAGGATTAAAAGAGAGTTGACAAGGCAATGACTTTCTCATTCAAGGTTATTTAATGCTGTGTTCTAAATTGTCACCGCTGGCACCCCGGGTCACCAGAGAATCGCACTTTGGGGAACACTGCTTTTAAGTAATTTGCAGGGAGGCATGCATTTATAAGCTGGAACCTCTGAGTGAGATGGGTGAATCTCTAGAGGTAAAATGGTTGGAGATGTGTTTAAATTTTTGCTGACTCCGGTTTTCTTTCCTATCAGGGGAGAAAGCAGAGGGACATCCCCCGTTTCTGGAACGTTACTGACCCCAGGCCCAGGGACTGGTTGCCCCTTAGGTAGAAAAAGGAAAATGCTTTGGAAAATCATATCTCGGGCCAACAGGACGTCAACCTTCATATTTAGGAAATCTGTCTCAGTGAGTTTCTTCCTCTGCTCCGTCTCCTCTTCAAGTACTATTGATTATGTTCAATTTTGGAAGGAGTCCATTTATTTGATGCATTTTTTTAGAATAGGGCACTTTTTCTTTATGCTTTTCTATTGTAAAAATAATACAGCAACATTAATATACCTTTTTTTAAGGAAAAGAAATTCACCATGGTCCCAATACTACTTTCTTTTGGCTTAGTTGTATTAAAAGTGGAGACTCCTGGTCAAATGCTCTGAGAGCAGTGAACAAACACCCAAGACAAACAAATAAAAAAACCATTTGAGAGTTTCAGTCATCATCACTTAGAAGGATTTGAACTCAGCAACCTCAGCGACTTAACTTTGTGAAGGAAAAATGTGCTTTTCCATCGTTGGCTCTTAAGGATTTCTTCTGAGTTCCCCAGCATTTCCCTCCTCAGGATAACACTTAGAATAAGTGTTTCAACATACAGAACAGATACCTTGTGAATAAACATCAATTTCACATAACCGAAAAAAAAAAATCAATAAATCTGCTGTAGGCATTTGAGAAGCCCTGTGCTTTTAAATGGAAGGAGGTACAGCGTTAAGTAACTGAAAAACAAAAAGTAAAAAAAACCCAGGCTCTTAGCTTTAAATGTTTTTCAACATGACGTTTTTAGGTAGACAGAAAAGCGGAGCTGGGCGCTCTCTGAGCGACTCTTTTATCATTGGTGCCTGCTTACCTGGGGACGGGCAGCCGCTGCCCTCATGGCAGCTCATGTGAGAAATGCTACTTAGTATTTTTTTTTTAATCCCATAACTGAAATCCTAGAGAAAATAGTCTTTTTTTGGTCCCAGTTCTTTTAGCTTCGTCTGTTGACTTTTGAAAGAAATTGAAGAGATGGCTAGATGAAATAATTATATGTGGTATTTTAATTTTTTTCCTGAGTCTGCAGGATTTAATAATCCCTAATATTATTACTAAATGCTTTGAGAATTTTAAAGTTGCTCTCCAGTGAGGATTTGAAACAAATGCATAAAAGATTGAAAATAGTGTTTTACTCATCTTTTTTTAAGATGCAGAATCAATATTTTAGAAATGAATGGATTGGGGTCACCAAAAAGAGGATTGAAAAATTTTTTATATTTTGTGAAATACATTTATTTTCCATTTAAATATTGATATATATCCTTGGATTTTTAAAATATATGTTATCAATATATATCCTTCATGCATATTAAATATTGATCCTTGGAATTTTTTTGCATGTGTGAGGAGGTATATGCTTTCTTTGGAGAAACATAAACTACCTAAATGGCCATATGACCTCTAAACAATTTCATTTGTGATAAAAGACTAAAATTTCCTTATCATGGTATACTTTAAATATGCAAACTAAATGAAACTTTTTTTAAGTTAAAAATAAAAACCAGAGATCAGCTTTAGTATCTAAGACATAAGCAGAAAAACAGAGGTTATTATTGTATTTTTGGTTCTTAGATGAAGACTAGAAAATAAACTCTTTGAACTATGAAATTACTGCATCTTAGCTGGAGGCACCAACGGATCATTAATTGTTGCTAAGAACCTTTCAAAATGCAGCTTTCAAATTTTAAGCGTCCTTTCTGTTGAATTTCCCCCTTCGCCACTCTCTTCTCTCTGGGATTTGAATTCTAAATTGAGAAGACAGGGCTCTGTGCTTCTAGGGCAGCGAAGTCTCTTTCTCGCTCTTTAAGAAGGTTAACCTGTGGATGAAAGAACAGAAGTTGGAAATTATTTTGAACAGGAATGGCTGTGCAAATATTAATTCACTTCTTTGGTAGGTCTTTTTAGTGTCCAAGTACCGGAACTATCCTTTAGTGGTCTTTTGCAGCCCTGATTATATAATCTTAGGATTTGTGTATTGAAAGGGACCTTAAAACTTATTACCTCCCTTCCCCACCTTTTCCCCCTCTTAGTAGTGGAGTCCCCCTAGGTTCTAAGCAAAGCCCCCAGTTTATAAAACAGGCACAGCCGCTGCTGTGGGAGTTGACTTCGCAGTGGGCTGGGCCCGTCCGGCCTCCCGTGTGGGGATGGTGGCCGGGCAGACGGGAAGGCGTGAAGGAGTTTACGCTTGCAGCGGACGGTGGAGAAGACATGTGTTTACCATTTGTGCGTCGAACTCGGATGAAGTCGGCGTTGGCCTGTGCTGTCTGGGGGCCGTGCACGCTGCATTGCCCAAGCTCCAGGTCCCAGCGCTTTGATTCCGTTTGTTTCTATTAAACAGTTTCGGCGCAGTCATTTTGATTAACATCAACCTTGCTTTTGTTGAGTAAGTATTAAGGTTATTTATTATGTATTACTCTTGTGCTTTGGAATGAGCAGACTCAAAAACTCCTGCTTCATATGGATTCCATATGTGGCTTTTAAGTTAGCAGAATCGCAAAGGCTTCCAATTAATTCGCACATAAAGTTGCATGTTGAATAGATTAAGCTTGATGGCATAGGTATTATTTGAAATTCTTTGTCCTGTCTAATACTGTTCATATTTCGTTTAAAGAAGCTGTTAGGTGTTGGAAGATTCTGTGATGATGAACTTAATTTACGAATTCACATATGTCCTATTTGTTTTTTTCTTTGTTCCTGAGTGCAGATACCTATGGAATTTATCTTGTTTGTTTTGCACTGATGAGCTCCAGATAGTATAAGATGATATTAAAAAGAAAAGGGGATATTGACTCTTTATTTCTGTAATTTAACTATTCCCCCTTCCTGCCCCCACGCTAGGCAGAGAATATTGCAGCGTTGAAGATGATGGGTAAGAGTGAGACGACTGGCGTCAGATATTGGCCTTGACTCTTCCAAGCTGTGTGACCTTGAACAGTTACTTCATCACTCTGAACTGTTCCTTTTGGGCCAAAAGTGGGTGACAGTAGTGCCTGTCTCTAGGATAATTGTAAGGATTCAGTAAGCTGGTGCACCCACGAGCCTGAGCATGGTACCTGGGAGGGGTGAGCGCTCAGTGAGTGCCGGCCGTGTGATCCAGTGTGGAGTAGGTGACTACTCAGGACAGGTGCATTATCACCGGGAAGGTGTTGGCCGTGTCCAGGAACCTCAACTTTCCTTGTTAGGGACGTGTACTCTGTGTGATAGAACTTTCCTCTCACACCAAGCTTCGTTTCCTTTTGTCCTTCGCCCACTCTGGAAGAGATTTTATTTGTATGCTTTCCTTGGCAGCTGGATCTGTCAGAGAGTTTTCCAGGCAGGGCAGCTGCTCCGTTCCCTCTCTCCTGACCCTCATTTCCTCTCATGTTTAGCTGCAGCTCTCCGCAGGGCATGACCTGATCAGCCCTCTGTTTCTGTATCGCAAATGCCAGCATTTCTCATGTCTTGCCTAGAGGGTCATTTTGAGGCCACACACTTACCTGGTTTTTTTTTTTTTAAATGGTAGTTTATGCAGAACATTACAGTTGCAATAAAATAACATAGAAATATGCCTAGAAAAATACCTAAAATACAGCAGGTATCCAATAATTATTAATTGAAATAAGTTAGTTGAATCTAAAGTAATTTTCTCAGCTTAGGAACAAAATTAACATCTGTCTGGGCCCCTCTGCAAAAATCTGTTATGCACAAGTAGATATGTTTCTGAAGTTGTTTTAATTTATTAATAGGTAATTCTGACGGTATTTACAAATTTCTAATTGAATTTATGTTTACACACAAGTTTTTATAACAAACAGTGTTTTATGGGCTGTTGAACTTTAAGGAATCTGGCATTTAAAATTTTTCACTCTATGGGAAGTAAAAAATATAAGTCTGCAAAATCCTGGATGTTAAAGTAAAAGGAATCTGCCTCCCTCCCCAAAGTTAGTGTCTTTCAGAGTGTGAGCATTTGCCAAGTGGAATTTTGTCTGTTTTTCATTTTCTGAGCTGTTCTAAGTGGCTTCTCTTCCTTCGTTTTTATTTTGCCTTCTTGTGTATTTCTAAACATAGATAAGTTTTCAGAGGTGGAGGAGGTGAAACAGAGAGGAGGAGGAGAAGCAGAGGCTGGGTGGGGCCGCTGTGTCGAGGGAAGGGTCTTCTTGGGGGGATCCCAGACTGTGCTATTGGACTAAACGATTAAATTATGCAGTGTTTCAAAATACCTTTCCAGTGAGGGGCATACGCTGATGCTTTTGTGATCTGTGACCTGAAGAGTGTAGGGGGCGTTCATGTGGAGGATTTTCCGGGACCATGAACCCCCTAAGAATAATCATCTAAGTTTAGGAATATACACAGGTCGTTGGGAGACGCTCCTCCATGGGTCTCTTGTACCTGTCTTGCTGGGTGCGCTAAGAACGCTCTTTAGCTGGGCCATTGCTTAGGGTTGTGTAGCAGTGAGCAACCTTGAAGGATGAGGTAATGTCTCTCTCGGGAACAAAGAACAGTCTCACTTACTGCTTATTGTAAAGCAGCAGGTTTCCCAGGCCCAGCTTCCTCAGCTGTGATGCAGACATCAAGCAGCATGTGCAGCTTCCCTCTGGGCCCCTCAGCACCACTGCCATTGGACTTTGGGGGCAAGGAGAACTGACACAAGCATGATGCTCCTGCTGTCTGCTGTGAATAATGAAGTCCTTTGTTTCTGACCCAGGAGTCTCATGTCTTCTGCCAGCTCCCATGAAACAGTAGAGCCTTATTTATTACCCTCTGAGTCGGGTAAAAGCAAATCACGGCCAGACACAGGTGTATTGTGTATAAGTCGACTATGTAACCAGTTCAGTGTGTTCAGAAGTGCCCTGTTTGGAACATAATCACCTGGGTCTAACCTACAAACACTGTGGTTAGGAAGGTGGTGGTGGGTGGCTCCTCAGAGCTTCTCAAGCTTCTAAGACCTGATGAGGGCTTCTCAGGCATGTGGTATCTGTGCCACTGTCAGTATGACTCCAGGGAACTTAGAGAGACCAACCATCTTTACCAACAATTGTTGTATCTTGGGTTAGATGAGATATAAAACTGACGCATCTGGATGGTTGATTTCAAGAGTGCAGAGCAACAGAATCCAGGATTATTGCTGGCAGTGGGAGGAGAGCACAGAGTGTTAGAAGCCTAGACAGCCCAGCAGACACAGTCAGGGTCAAGATGCAGAGATTTTCAGACATCTGGCCTTGAAAGAAGAGACAGAGTTGGAAAGTCCAGGCCAGTGCAGTGGACCAGAGCTAAGAAGGGGTGGGAGACTCCATTTCAGAAACAACCTGGCTCTGCTGAGTTGCACTGGAGAAGGCGTGCTTATTGACATCTGTAGAATGAATTGCTTTCAAGCAATCAGTTAACCAGCCTGTTGGAGAATGATACTGAGATCGCCTCCAAGCTGGCTTAGGAGGTTTAGAGAAGCATTTATAATTAAGAGTTGTGCAGCTGATGAAAGCCAAGTTAGAACATTCATTCAGAACAATTTTTTTTGTAGTGTATCTATAAAAGTGTATTAACTTGTTATTTGCAATAAGTATTTGCTCCTTCTCCTATCAAAAGAGTAATATGTCTGTGTGGTAATTAGGCCTGACATCCAGGTGCTAGATGGAGAGAGGACTCTCAGGGCTAAAATGTATGAGATGTTGAAACCCCATTCCTCTTGTTTCTTGTGTAAATCTTATTGGCATTTAGTTGAACCAAATTCTAAATGTTTTTTATCTGTTTAAGAATATGTGGAAATTATTAACTGCCTGCACCCATCAGTTGAGATCCATGATGACTGCTGGAATCTAGGGATTCAGGAAAAAATTCTTGGATCAGGAAGTGGATTTTAGTGGGGAAATATCTATGGCAGTGACCCCCCCCCATCCCTGAGGGCCACCACTGGATGTAGTGACACAGGTTGTGAACTGCATACTCCATGGGATGTGCATGATGCTCCCTGGACTTGTGTAGTGTGGCAGCTCTGTGTGCATCGGGCAGTTGCCCAAAGGTTTAAAGAAGTGGCACATAAATTGGGTGATTCTTTTCAGTTGAATGGTTCAGACATTTGTTAGTGTGATAAGTACCACCTGTTCCTTTCGCCCCTTGAAGAGGAACTGGTGGTGGTGAGGGTGGTGAGGTTGGCGCTTCTCTTGGGGAGCCAGGAGCTCCCCGTGAAGAGGGAGGGCTCCTCGCTTTGACAACGACTGCTCAGATGTCTCAGGACCTTGCAGACTGAGCCAAGAAACCTTAGACCGGGGTCTGCTCTCCAGCTGGGCCCCACTGGGCCCAAGGAGACCTGCAGTTGCTGAACTTCTGTTATTGTACCTTTGAAGCCAAGTAAACCATTTGTTCACTTCTGTTAATAAATGAAGAAGCCTGATCAATTATCTTCAAAATAATTAACCCCTGTTTGTGAAGTAAATCTGTTTGCAGCTACCTTTGACTTTTGAATCTAGTATATTATCAAAATAAACAGGCTGCCAACCAAATTTTTTTCAGTTTCTTTATATGAGGTGTTAGCTAGTTTAAATGCACAGATTAATAGAGATCATTTTTATATGGAAAGTTATTTTCATTGCATACCTCTGCAAGTGATTTTAGGAAATAAAGACCGAGTATTAATATATACACTTTTCTTTACTGTTCTTAAGGCATTCTCATATAAAACTTAAAATTTTCAGGGTGGATTTAGGAAGGGGCTAACAAAAGGTTTGGGAATGGAACTCTCCCCCACCACGCAGAGATGCACCACTGTTACCTTTTGCAACAGCCTAGTTCTGTTCCACCATTTGAGTTTTGAGAACTGTAGTCCAAGGAAATCCGCTGTCCTCATAGCTAGGCAGATACCAGCCCCTAGGACGCTCCTTGTTCCCTAGCCATGAGCTGTGAACCTTCAGGACCTCTTCATCACTTCCGGACTCCCTGGCCCTAGCAGAAGTCACTGTGTTTTGTGTAATAGGATTTCACACAGTAGAAGGCAGTGGGACTTGGCATCACAGGTCTGGGTTTGAATCCCGCTGCTGTTATTTTCTAGCTGTGTTACCCTTGCTCATTAAGCTTTTTGAGTCTTAGTTTCCTCATAGGTAAAGTGAATATATGAGGAAACAGTTCTCCATAGATTTCTCATGTTTCTGCACATCTTGGGAGCGGAGGTACTGGCTGCCTTTGTTCTGGACTAGCTCTTCAAGGATGTTTCTATAGTTAAAAGCTCTGGAAGATAGATGTCCATGAAAAAAATATTTGGGTTCCCTAAGTTCAGGGGTCTTCTCTTGTAGTGCAGTTCACTTGTGTGAGTTCTCTTTGCATTGTCCTGCGGGAATTGTTGCTCAGGAAACTGGTGCAAATGCTGATACTGTGGATACTGCTATTTCTGTGAGTAATAGATCGTCCTTTGTCTCTGACCCAGGAGTTTCATGTCTTCTGCCAGCATCCATGAAATTGTGGTAGGCCAACTTGTTAGCTTCTACGCAGGATAAAATCTCGGACCCTGCACAGTACTGCAAGGACTAATGCTTGCTCAGTCTTAAGTTGGTCAGTGTGCTCTCTCACTCTCCTTTCCACCACCTGTCTCTGCCTTGGTTCAGGTCAGTACTTTTTCTCATTTGCATTATTGTAGTACTGCCTTCCTTCCCCAAGACTCCATTCTCCTCTCTCTACTGCAGGGAAATTTCCGTAGTGGCAAATCTGATTGTGTCACACTGCCCTGATTTAAATATGTAAATGGATCTTAATTTGGACAGGATTAAAACCAAACTCTGTTATAGGGACTTGGCCTATTTCTCACCTCCCACATCCATATTCTGTTCCCCAGCCATACCTGTGTGGAGCAGAGGTAGGCATATTTGATGTCCATTATAAAATGTTCAGGTTTCCTACGTTCAGGCGTCCTCTATTGTGATGCAATCTGCTGTGTATACAGGTGTCACCTGGTCCTCTTTCCATCACCCAGTGGGAACTGGTGAATCGTGAACTTATTTATGTTTCCTGACTCAGTAACTTTGCACTTACCTCTGTTTCTGCTATCTCTGTCTATCTAGTAGATAAGGTATCTGCCGTAAAAAATTGTAAAGAATAAAGAGGTCATGAGTGCAAAGCACTTAGCTCAGGGCTGCTGCAGTTGTTCTTAAAAGAGTTGGTTCCAGAATTACACCCTTTGGGAACTCTTTGCTAAACTTCCTCCCACCCCACCCTGTCATTTACCCACTTACTCCTTTAGCATCTATTCCTTATGGTTCTTTTTTCAGAAATATTTTAAAAATCATCAAAAATACACCAGAATCTATTATAAAACTGAAAAGCAGTTTATAGATTTTTTCTTCTGGCCGGTTGGGTGGTGTATATAGAGAGGAGCTGTGGAATGCTCTTAGCTAAGGAGTGCCAGCCTGGCACACAGCCTTTTTCAGTTTGAGTGGCTCTGGGCAATCTGTTTTGTAGTCTCTTTTTTCCCTTTTAACACCCTATTTTCCACCTGATGGTCTTTGATTCACAGCAAATTGTCTGTTTTCTAAAGGATAAATCAAAGGTGGGTTTAAATGGTTAAAATACAAGCTGGCTATTAAATTGTGAGTTTTACAAGCTGTGGAATCCTATAGATTATATTCTCCCTAGCTAGGTCCACCATTGGAACCATTTTAAACAATGGTGAAAAGATAAGGACATCAGTCAACAAAGCCCTCCCTCATGTAGGGGTTATGTTGTTGGAACTGCACCTCCATAGGGTGCTTGCCACAGAGGTCATCTTTGATGCTGATTCAGTTAGGGGACCCATTTCCCACTGGTCTTTGAGGCCCTTGTGGGACGGGACCTGAGTAGATCCTAGAAGGCATTCCGTAAATTGTTTTGAATGCATGAATGACTAAATGGGAAAATGTGAGAGTGCTTAGTTAACTGTAAAGCATTAGCCAAATGTGAGCTAATTTTGTTCTCCCCACCTCTGATGTGGAAAGATGTGGTGGTGTAGGAGTTGGGGGCTGATGGTGGAGAGTTGGGGTGATGGAAAATGCCTGTTACACTTGGTTTTCTCTCCTCTTGTGCGTCCTTCCCTTTCACCTCTCTCCCTGAAAGGTCAGTGAGCCTGGCTCTGGAGGAAGTCCCAGTTGCCTGTCATCCTGGCTTCTGTGATCCATTTTAGTTCAAACCTAGAGGACTTTCCCAAGAATGGGCATCTTTTGTCTCTTCTCCCGCCCCCTCCCGTTGGGTTTATAGCCCTTTAATCCTTTAATTCTCTCCACCTCTGTTTTGGTCTTCATCTGTAGAGATTTGTCTCTGACACCATTTTCTGTGCCAGGATAATATCTTTCCTCCCAGAGCCGCATACCTCCCTTTGTGTTTCCTGGATACTTTTGGGGATCCTTTTTTTGAGTGAGTTGTGGTATGTCTGGTAAATATAGTGATGACTATATATTTTTAAAAATTCAAATTGAGACAAAGCATCTAAAAAGGGATTTTATCTCTATTTGTGTGCTCTTTTATATTGAACATTTTATAATAGCATACAAATTAAACCACATTTAATGAATTTGGTATATTGCAAATAATACAATTACTCAAGAAGGAAAAAAATGCACATATATGCATATCAGTTGACAGTATATGAATATTTCAAATGAAAACTTTTCTGGAAAATCTGGGCTGTGGCACTCTCAGATAGGGAAACCTCATATGCTAGAATCCACTTTGGTCCCAGGCATTTTTCCTTTGTTGGCTTATGTAGGGCAAGGCAAAAGACCCTTTGTCACCCATCTGTCATCAAGGTGGCATTATGGAGGAGCTCCATCACTCTACCACATGAGTCCTTGTGACAAATCTTGATACTCAGATGCATATTTGTCTGCTTGTGCTGTCAAGGTCACTTTGCAAGGATATGATACAAATATAAGTTAATAATTTTTACTCTGATTGATCATTTGAACTTAAGCACACAGGAATTTTTGGCTTGACATATCGAAGAGGCTGGACACCGTTCAATTTTCTATTTGTGATATACTTCATGAAAATCCAGTCTTTGGGGTAGTGATATGGGGTGGTGTGGTCATTTTAACCTAAATGACTTTCCATTTATTGATCAGATTCTCTCAAAGGATAACTAGCAATCATTTTGAATTCTGTTTAAAAACAAAATTGTTCATTGAAGAAATAAATGGGGACCAGACGTGATTTACAGATTTTCAATCCTAGAAAGGATTTGAGATTTGAATACCTTCTCTAAAGATGAGAAGCAGACTTCCTGTGTCATTCAGAACTCTAATAAAACTTCATCTTCGGTTGCATTATTGGGTCACATAACTGAACAGGTCATGGCAAACACTGAGAATACTGAATTGTTTGGGTGAATCTGTCTTGTTTAGATTGATGAAGGACCCATTGGTTTGTGAAGAAGGGAGAACTGTGTTAGGGTAGTTTAGTGTTGGCATTTCATTTTAATATTATGCTACAAGGGATTTTTGAGGCTGTGTGAACAAGATGACAACTGAGGGTTGTTTAGGGAGCTGGCTTTGCTGTCTTCTGTTCAGGTCCTTTTTTTTCTGGCTGAGCTGGAGTCTTGACAACCTTCTCATCATCACCAGGGTCTTTGGATGTTACCTCTCAATCTCTTTCACATCTGCCCCCGTTAGTCCCTCTGCACAACCATTGCTCTGGTCCGAGCCTCCATCCTTCTGGCTGCACTGGCCTCCTGCTGTCTCTCTCCCTTCCTGCTTTCTTCCCTGTGGTCCATTTTTAACCCTCTGCCAAATGGTCCTGTCCCACGTCTGTCTGTCTGATCATGATACTCCCATGCTACGAGTGACCTCCACGGCTTCCCGCTGCACTTGGGGTAGCCTGAAGCCCTCCCTGTCTCCTCCTCCTCCAGGGGCCAGTCGGGATGGGGAGGCCTTACCCCCTCCTCCTTCTCTTCCTCTCCTCCCACTCCAGCTTTCTGGCCTTCTTCTTCCTGGAATTCCTTACTACGTCAGAGTCTTTACACATGTTATTCCCTGAGCGCGTGGGATTCCTCCTTAAATCAGTTTAAGCCTTGGAATATTCTGTCACACCACCCAGGACTTTTCCTTCTGAGCACCTGTCATAATTAGGCTAGATCATTATTGCTTATTTGGTGATGACTTGATTGTCTGTATTCTGCATTGGTCGTTTAGCTTCAAGAGGGTAGGGCCATCCATTTATCACGGCGACATTGATGGTAACCTCAGCACCCAGGGTCAGGTCTCTGAAGTACTCACTAGGTCTTGGTTTTCTGCAACACTTTTGGTTTATGTCTGGAGTCCCCATGTTGTGATTAATAGTGTCCCTTTTCACTTTCAGAATTATTCATTTTGGATGATGGCATGTATAGTGATCCCGTTTAAAGCCCAGGGATGTTCAGTTGCTCCGGTGAAGGGTTCTGTGGTCAAGCTCCTGGGCAGGGAGCCGGGTGCAGTGTTGCAGGGGGGGGTGGGGGGAGGGGGGCGTGCTGTTGCTAAATTCTGGTTCTGACTGAAGATAATTTATGTTCTTGAAACTCTGGCAGCATCACAGATGTGCATGTTTTTAACATTTTGAAGAGGTAAGAATGTTCTCTGTGCACCTGGGATTTTAGAATATGATAGTGGGAGGTGTCAGGGCTGTTAGAGAAATGGAAAATAAACCGGGGCTGGCACCGGGTGGGTACTTCTTCCAGTCGGAGGCTGACAGACTTTTGACAGGAAGGTGTTGAGGATGCTTTCGCCTTTTTGGCCAGCAAACACGGTCCTTGCTGTCCTCGTTCTAGGGTGAGCAAGTCTCCAGTTGGCAGTGTGTTGGGGGAACCTGGTGGGGGCCAAGGGGTCATCTGTGCTTCACTTTCCCTGCCCATCTGTAGACTCAAGGAAAGCGATGCGGGCAGTGCCAAGTGATCTTGTGGAGTTAAAAAAACATCTAAACAGCAGCGTGAGGCGCTGGTGTGTCAGGCCTGTTATGGTCCAGGGCCCCAGAGACTCAGTCTCCTCCTTTCTGACTTGGGGCCGACAGGCGCCTGCCTCAGGGAAGGCTCTGAAGAAGGAGCAAGAACAGGCTTTGCAAGACACTTTCAAATTACTGGCCCCTTCAAGGGAAAAGGGCTTTTTGTGACACTAGTCTGAAGATAATTTTTATCAGACTCCATAGGCTGAGGTCGCAAAACAGCAATAGCAAAAGCCCCCCTCAGGACTGGCTGCTGAGCAGCCGTTGGCTGAGGCTTGGTTTGGCATGGTGGGTTCCTTCATGTCCCCTGTGGGGTCCAACAGCTGAGCAAGACGCTCAGCTGGGCAGTCGTGAGAGATGCCTGAGGACAAAACAGACACAGAAACCCAGAGGAGAGTGCAGATGTGCCTTCCACAGCTCCAGAAACCCCGAGGAGCTTTTCCCAGTCGGTGATTCAGCAGAGCCTTTGCAAGGTTTCTCTAATAGTTAACGATCTACAACAGGCTGCGTTTGGATTGGCTGAAAAGAAAGGTGAAATGAGGTAATCAGGATTATGTGGTTTTTTTTTTTGTAAAGTTCTGGCATCTTGTGTTCTCTGCCTACCAGAAATATTCCAGCAGAACCGTGGTAATGCCTTTCATCTGCTGAGCCTTCCAGATGGCAGTTTCTCAGTCAGTGAGCAAAAGCGGGAGTGTATGAGATTTATGAGTCAGTTAATTCCCTTCCTTGGTATGACCCAGTGAACTCTTGTCAGCCGTTTGTGCTGAGCACCAGTGGTGTCATCCTGAAGTCTAGCCCCGCAGGGCCTTTGAAAACCACTACCCCTCATTTTAAGGGGAGAATGTCTTCATATTCCTGAAAATGGATGACTTGTCTCCATAGAGCGCTTAAACGCCTTCTCAGGACACATTTTGTGATCTAAGGGGACTCTAAGACCCTGGAGGACAGAGGCTCTCCCTCACACTTGGAAGCCGCTATGCGCGGATGCTTGGCCTTGGCTTCCGTGGGCGCTGCCTTTTCTGGTTGTGCGCGCAGCCTCGCGCCCCCAGCTGTGTGTATGGAAACTTTCCCCTGGCTAAGGGGTCCTCCCCGTTACTAATTTAATCCATGGATGATTACTGAGCATGCCGGTCTGGGACCGCAGCTCAACATGGTTTCAGATAATTCTTGGACTTTGGGGCTCTTGGTCCAGTGGAGGAAAGACCTATAAATCAATACATACAAAGGAAGTAGTGTGTGCCCCGAGGGTGGAGTGGTCAGGGAATGCCTTAGAGGAGGCCGTGTTGCTGTGAGTTTTGAAGGTGGGTTAGGGATGTGCTGACCCCTTGCTGTTATTTTTTTCCCCAACAACAACAACCCCCCCCCCCCCCCCCCCCCCCCCTTGCTAGGATGCAGAGCTGAGCCGTGTGCTACCTGCCCTGCTGCATATGGACCTAGTGGGCTGTGAGAGCTACAGTGCTGTTTCTCTGAACTTGTATCGTCGCTACTCAGGTTACCACTTAGCTTAACTCTGTTAATTTTGTCCCCCAACTAGATAGTTAAACTCAGTGAGGGCAGGGACCACCCCGTCCACGTGGAGCACAGATTCGACCAGTACGTACAGCAAGCATTGGGGGAAGGCTGCTTGAGTGTTTTTATACATAGTTGTTGCCTGGTTCTATGAGTGAGTTCAGCAGTGACTCTGAAGTGTAAGCAGTTGTCTGATTATTTTTTAGGAAAGCACAAGGTTGTGGTCAGTAGCATATCAGTGATTTGATGTTCATTCATTTATTCTTTAATTCATTCATTTAATTCATTCATTCGCTAATAGGCTCTACCTTTAGGGGTCATGCTTGTCTTTCCCTACATTGAGTTTTTTTGAATGCTGCATTTTTACTGCCTGGGGATTTTATTCTTTAAACCTGATAATTGTTTCGATAAATCTCTATCTCTTGGATACCAGCTTAGAGCTAATTCTTCACTATTAAGTACTTCTTAGAGTGGTTGACCATAAACCATTTGAGAAATCGCCACTTTTGTTAATGACTTTTGAGATGTGGCAGTAACTTAAATTGATAATAATGGAATGTGCTTTGGGTAGAAAACTGTCAGACAGACAGTGTTTCACTCTGCAAACCAGGGCAGAGATGAGGATATTTCTGACAAGAGAATGTAACTTATCAGCAGTTTATGTCCGTGTATCAAGTAATATGCTGGGCAATAGTGATTGTTTCTTTTAATTCTTACACGGTGCTTGTGACGTGGCAGGTGCGGGGACATGCTGCTTGTATGTATTAACTCGTTTAATCATCCCAGGGACCCCGTGAGGTGTCCGCACTGTTCTTCACACTGTGCTGGTGAGGACGTTGAGGCACAGAGAGCTATGTGCCCTGCCATGGGCGTGGTTGTGTGCCCACAAATAGTCCCTCTGGGACTGAAGACGTTCTGATTACATGTAGTAGAGTGTGCAACTGGAAGACTGGGAGATACTCAAAAAGAAGTTGTAGTGTTCATTCTTTGACAGTTTACGGCAATTATGTTAATTGTTTCCATTACAGTATATGTGTGTTTATGATAATTTTTTTTCTTTTTTAATTGTAAAATTACATAACTTTGGGTAGTTTAGAACTCATTTAGGTGGCTTCTAAAACAGCTTCATGTTTTGTTGAGCTAAGAGACTTTCAAAGCATTACAGTTTCCGAAGCAAAGTGATTTCAGTTAAAAGTGATAAACTTTGCCTCGTGGCCAGTGATGCTCGTGAGAATGCCTTTTGAAAAACGTGAATGTAATTTATGCATAAAAATATTAACTTTAGTGGGTTAGTGGTTAGGATTCGGCACTCTCATTCCTGGGGCCCAGGTTTGTTTCCCGGTCAGGGAACCACACCACCCATCTGTTGGTTGTCAGACTGTGGCGGCTGCAAGTTGCTGTGATGCTGACAGATCTGCCACCAGGATTTCAAACACCAGCAGGTCACCCCTGGTGGACAGGCTTCAGTGGAGCTTCCAGACTAAGACAGACTAGGAAGAAGGGCCTGGCCACCCACTTCCAAAAAAATTGGCCGTGAAAACCCTATGAATAATAGCAAAGCATTGTCTGCTAGAGCACTGGAAGGGGAGAGGATGGTGTAGAAAGACCAGTGCAGGGTCTGCTCTGCTGTACACGGGCTCACTACGAGTCGGAATCGACTCCACAGCACAAAAAGAAAGTAACTTATGCTTTTTCTCTGAAGTCTTACTAGAATAGGGTGTATAAGATACAGCTCAGTATTGGTATCCTAGCAAGTTGGGTGTTTTGTTGTTTCTGTTTTTTTTAAAGCTGGGGTTGCAGATTCCTGTGCTTAGAGGGCAGAAAACAAGCCATGAAAGGTGAGAGGTGGGAATGCAATAGGGAGTGATAGGGAGTGTGGTTAAGGGTCAGCCATGCGTCTGCCCTGTGTAGGGGGAGCTGCTTTCCTCTGGCTGATGGTTCACAAGAGAATATGTGCCTGTGTTGCCAGATCTAACCGTTTGCCAGGAGAAGTTGGAACCCGACATTTTGTAAATGAGAAATCTCTTAACTTCACTGCTTTGGAATAAAATTCAAATTAAAACAAACCAATACCAGCGAGCGTGATGGAGCCCAACGTACAGAGGAGAGTAGGAGATTTGGAACTTGCTCTGTGTCTGTCGATGGTCGCCCCTGCTTTGGCATTAAACTCCTGCTTCATTTGCCAGTTGACGTTTTGGTCGTGCAGTGCATGGATGTATCCCTCAGAAGAGTATGTGAGCTAATTTTCTCTTCTGCCTTTTAAAAATAGCCCTGTGCCTTATTATGGAAGATCAGGGCTTCTGATGAGCCTTTGGGCAGTGAGTAATCACTCAGTGCCTTTGTTTTGTGTGTTTGTACTTTGGTATCACTGTTAGCTGTCATATACTGCTCGAGTTAAGGAGGCCATTAGCTACGCACACTCTGGGCTGCTCAGAGATTCTTATGGCTGTGGTGTTTGTTATGATGAGATTTGACCTGTCAGGGGAGCTGTAGATGCTTGGAACAGTGCTCGGTCCTTCACACTGGTATCTAAATTCTAGGCATGTTGCCTCTAACTTCCAGCTTCAAAAAATCTGTGTCAATCTGTTTCTTCATAACCCAGTGCTATTGCTGAGGTTTTTTCCCTCCTTGTTTTATATTTAATCATTCTCTTTGGCTCACAACAGCAATCCAGTCCAAAGATTGACTTTTTCTGTTTCCAACCCCATCATTATTTTTATATAAAAGTATGTTTTGAGTTACAGCGATTCATGGGGATCAAGCTCCTACTCTGTACGGAGAAGAGAGATGTCATTTACTGCAGAGTTTGTACAGACGGATGTCCTGCGGCACGCTGGATTTCCACTGTAATCCAGCGGGTTTATTTGCATTACACTTAAAGAAAAATGACCATATTTGGGCTGACTTTAAGCCAAGATGATATAGGCCCAGAGTTTTTCTTGGAAGAATGAGGGAGCAAGGGGAATAGAAACATTTGGAAGAAATAATCCTTTTTTCCTCCTATTTTATTCATTGGGTGTTTTGTTCACAGATTATTTAATGCTTTATGTTTACTCATATAATTCTAGTTCCTTTTTTTGTTTGTTTGTTTGTTTTTTTGAGGAAGATTAGCCCTCAGCTAACTACTGCCAGTCCTCCTCTTTTTGCTGAGGAAGCCTGGCCCTGAGCTAACATCCGTGCCCATCTTCCTCTACTTTATATGTGGGACGCCTACCACAGCATGGTGTGCTGAGCGGTGCCATGTCCGCACCCGGGATCCGAACCAGCGAACCCCGGGCCGCTGAGAAGCGGAACGTGCGAACTTAACCGCTGAGCCACCGGGCCGGCCCCTGTAGTTCCTTTTGTGATCTCCTGGCCTCCTTTCTTCTTTCGAAGAAGTTCTTCCTAACTTATAGGAAAGTTGTAAGAACACTAAAAAAGAACTCCTATATACCTTTACCTACAGACTCCGTTTGAACTTCTCCAGTTTTCCCAATAATTCCTTCAGAGCAGAAGGATGCGAGTCAGGATCCTGCGTCGCACCCGCCCTTCATGTCTTTCTAGTCGCCTTCGGCCTCAGTCTTTCCTTGTCTCTCATGAGGTTGACGTTTTTGGAGATGCAAGGCCAGTTGTTCTGTAGAATATCCTTCCTTTTCTTAGAGGGTGTTCTCTAGTCGTCCTTCAACCCAGCGTATGTTATCCTCTGTGAGGAGAGGTGGGCTGCTCCAGGAGGAACTGGCTGCTCTTTCCTCTAGAGTCCTACAACATTCCATCAATACTTTTATTGTAGCATTTATGATATTCATTCATTCAACCAGTAAATACTTCTTGACTTCTGTGTGCAAAGTGGGATAGATTTAAGAACAAAACAGACAAAAAATTTCTGCTTTTTATGAAGCTTCCCTTTTACTGAGGATAATAGATAGCTAATGAGATGCATACATAAACTTGCACATATGTCAGATAGTGAGACGTGCTCAAGAGGATCACCACCAGCAGGAAAGAGGAGGGAGGTGGCGGGAAAGGCCCCCCATGAAGGTGATTCTAGAGGACGACTTCCAGGGAAGTGAGGCAGCAGTCCAGGCAGAGGGAGTCTCTGGGGCACGGGGCTTCACCTCTGCCTGGCCAGGGGTGGCAGAGGCAGCACGGTGGAGGTTGGGGGGGAGCGTGGTTGGAAAGACAAAGTGGGAGATCAGTCAGAGCTGTGGCCCTGGAGGGACACGAGAAGCTCTTGGAGGGTTTCGCGCAGAGAAGGGACATGACCTGACCTATGCCTTAAAAAGGAACCCCCTGTTGTGTAGAGAATAGCAGGTGTGTGGGGATAGGGAGAAGGGTGGAAGCAGGGAGGCGATGAAGGTGCTGTGAGAAGCTCTTTGCACCCATGTTTGTCCTCTGTGGCACGTGGAAGGGACTCCGTGGTTCTCAACCTTAGCATCCACGGGACTTACGTGGGCTGCTGGGGAGTGATGCAGATCTCTTCACTTGGAAACTGGAATTCATTAGGTCTCACCTCACTTGTTAACACCCACCCCGGGTGATTCTCATGTGGATGGTCCTTGAACCACAGATTGATAAATGCAGTGACAAGTGATTTCGGAATGAGTGAGTACTTGGTTTATGGAAAATCCTTTAGAGATACTTAGATGTGAAGTGCTTCCACTCATTGCTTAATTTTTTTATAAACATATTACTCAACTTTAAAAAAATATATGGTAGTATAAATCTTCTCTTACAACTTATCTGGTATATAAAGATCTAACTAGGCAAAACTATTTTTTTAAGAGAAGATGTGTATTTTATGAAATAAACATAATAGGCTGACATGCTATTTTCCTGCCTCTAATCACGTGGTTTCAGAAGGCATGAATAAATGCTACTGATAGGATTCATTCACAAAGAAGCTATTAAATGTATTCAAGAGGAAATAGGATCCAGGGAGTAAGTTGGATGAAGCCATTAAAGATATGAATGAGCATTTTAGATACAAGTGAGTATTTTAGAGCCGGAGTGGGCCAGATCTGGCTTGGCGTTTTGTTGCACCCGAGTTCCACGGGATGGGTGTGAGAGGAGCTCTGGAAACAGGGGGAAATGCAGAGCATTAAGGGACTTTTGTTTCTTCTCCTTGGTGAAGTCAGTTCAATCTTGCATGGGTAATCCTGGGTTGAACTTGAAAACAAGTTGTGCCTTGTTTAATGGTCTAGTGTCTGGTCAAGAGCATGGACTTTGGAGCCAGACTGGCTCTGAGTCCAGCTCTTAACTCTCAGCGTGACTCTGGGCCACACCCATGCCTCAGTTTCCTCATAGGAGGGAGGTAATAGCACTACCTCACAAGCTTACTGTGAAGTTTGAGAGTCAATGCTCATAAGGGACTTAGAGTCGGGTCCAAGCATTCAACAGTTACTGGTTTTTTTCTCCTCCTCTCTCTCCTATTATTATTGTTGTTGTTATCATCATTGTTATATGTCAGTGCTTTCAAGTCATATTTTGCCTTCTGGAATACTACAGATTTTCAATGATTCCTGTTTTGGGGTGTGTGTCGTTATTGGTTGTGTCTAAAAATAAACTCATTCATGCCTCTGTATGTACAAGAAATTTAAAGTCATAAGTGGATGTTTGTCCTTTGTATTTGTGACCAACACTTTCTGGAAGTTGGTTGTCATCACTTTTGTAGCATAAGCTTTTTTTTTTGTCTGTAAAAGGGATGCTCCTACTTGCTTCAGGGACGTGTGGTGAAATTAATGAATAAGTTAATGTTTGTGGCTCTGCCCCATTAAGTACTAATTAGCATTAGTTACTGCTCTTACAATTTCTCCAAGTGCCATCATCAGACGGATTCCCTGAGCCAGGGGCATTCAGAGGACTTTTCTTATGTACTCTGGGAAACTGTGTTTTATCACATTTGCTGTTTTATTACTCCCTGTGTCTGAAACAACAGTATTACTCCCCAGATCTAAACTTTTTATACCCCCCCCAACAACAACACACTAAATTAAATCAATAACTTCTTGTAGAACTTACTAAGTAATTATTTTTTCCCCTGGGAGATCTCCATCTTTCATTTCTGGTTTTATTTTCTCATCCTTGCATGGCCGTTACATCTGTGCTCAGCAGTGATGTTCTAAGAAGTCCCACAGTGGGTCTCGGAAGGCGTAGTGTGGCAGAGGCAGTCCTAGCAGTGTGGTTGGAAAAAAAAAAGTTTGTATTTCAATTCTCTCTCACCCAAGGCAAAATTTGGAGCTTCTGCACCTCAGGACTTTTGTCTGTAAAACAGAGATACTAATACCTTTGGAATAACATCTCTGTCAAGTACTAGGCACAAAAAGCAGCATATGTGGCCGATTGTGGCTAATACAGTGATTTCATTGCTTTTCCCAATGTGATGCAATTTGGTATTTTAACTGGAACCAATTTCATAGTTTTCATATAAAGCAAAAGAAGATGTCTTTTAGGGTCCTAATGTGAATTAGATTTCTGCCTGACACAGGCTTACCTTAAATATCTAATTTCCAAACTTACTTTGGGAAGACACTTCTTCTGTCAATGGATAATTTTAAACCTTCCAAAGAATGTGAATGTAGAGTGAACATGGGGTTGTCTGTGTGTTTTATTCAAATAAGGTGATACGGTGTAATGCAGTTTTGCATTTTCCAATTTTGTGTAATGTTGTGGGTCCCCAGAGGAGAAGGCTGACCAAGGGCACAGTCTGTATCCAGAGAGGCCCGGCCTGGGCCAGGCTGGTTCCTCTGCGCTCCTAAAGGCAGTGTTTATTTAACCCCAAGAGTCCTTTGTTCTCATAATTACGAAGTTAAAGTTCAGTTCCTTGCAATGTGGACCTGAAAGGATTAACTACACTTTTGACTGATATGTAAAGACAGTTTTATAATTTCTGGAACTATGGCTTCTGAGGAACAAAATAAACTATAATTTTGCAATGGGACAGAAGATGTTATTATAGGTTTATTCTTACAATACTCATCTTTTGATTTGCCTCTGTAATTAAATACCTGCTGGCTGGCGGGCAGGGTGTGTAGGGACGATTATTCTGCTGTTGTCATCACTGTTGATTCCTTAGTGATTCTTTGAAGTGGTGTCCAGCGGTCCTCCCCGGCTTTCGAGGCTTTGATGAAACAATGGGAGCTTGTTAAGTACATAACCAGATTCTCTCCATGCGGCTCCCACGGGAGGCCTTTTTTAGGTTAGATAGGTTTGATCTCCAGACTAAAAAGCATTTATTCACCAGTTCTGATAAAAGGTCAAGTAGTTTAACCTCTTACGCATCATACTGAGGGAACTAAAACCATTCCTCTCCACCACCATGCCCCCTTACAAAAAAAAAGAAAAAGATAATGTAGAAAGAAAGAAAATGGTGCTTATCTTCTTTGTTAAAGTGTCAGAATTTAGACCCTTTTTAGATCAGTTTCTTATTACAATTTGATGAGTCTCTTTTGTCTTTGCTCAGTCACCTTCTTCTTTCTTATTCCACCAATTTAATAGTTTTGTTACATTTTATTTATCACACTCCGTTTTATAGACCCATTTTCCTTGACCCTGCTGTTCAATCAGAGCTCCTACAAGTTGTGACCAAGCCTCTCTTTTTCTGCTGTGCTTTCTCTTGAGGAGTCTCATCCACGCCCATGGCTGCTGGGGCTCAGAGTTCAACTGCAGAACCTACCAACCTCTTTCTGAGCCTCTCCTCCCTGACATTTCTACTCGAATGTCTGAAAAGGCATGTCAGAACCATTGATCCAAAACTAACTCATGTTCTTTCACTGAAGCTTGTTCCTATTATTTTTTTCAGAGTAATTCTCACATTTACCCCATTTGCTTTAAACTTTCCGGAGAACCCTCAGACATTACTGATGGGAACGAAAATGGTACAGCTGCTGTGGGAAAGACTTGGTGTTTCTCAAAAAGTTAAGCATAGAGTCCATGTGACCCAGCAATTCCACTCCTAGATATATGTCCAAGAGAATTGGAAACAGATGTTCACATAAAATGTGTCCAGGAATGTTCGACAGCAATGTTATTCATAATAGCCAAAAAGTGGAAACAACTCAAATGTCTGTCTGATAGATGGATACATAAAATGTGATGTATACCTACTACGGAACGTTATTCAGCTGTGTAGAGGAATGAAGTTCTGATTCGTGCTGCAACATGGATGAACCTGGAACACACGCAAAGTGAAAGAAGCAAGACACAGAAGGCTGCATATAGTATGATTCCATTTATGTGAAATGTCCAGAATGGGCAAGTCCACAGTGACAGAAAGCAGGTTAATGGTGCTACAGGGGAGAAGGGAACAGGAATTCCTTTTGGGATATGAAAATGTTCTAGAATTAGATAGTGGTAATTGCTGCACTATATTTTGAAGATACTGAAAATCACTCAATTGCACAGTTTAAAATGGTTCACATGGTGACTGTATCAGTTCCCCGGGCTGCTGTGACAAACTACCACAAACCAAGTGATGTAAAAAGCAGACGTGTATTGTCTCCTGGTTCTGGAGGCCCCTGGTCTGAGCTCAGGTGTTGGCGGAGTCGAGCCCTCTGAGGGCTGTGGGGAGGGCTCTGGTCCAGGCCGTTGCCTGAGCTTCTGGCTTTCTCTGGCTGGTAGACCCATCACCCCAATCTCTGCCTTCATCTTCACATGATGCTCTCCCTGTGTGCGTGTCTGTGTCCAATTTCCCCTTTTTGTAAGGACACGGTCCTATTGGATTAGAGCCTACCTTAATTACCTTATCTTAATTAATTATCTCGGTACTGACCCTCTTTGCAGATAAGGTCACATTTTGTGGTACTGCTTTGACTTCATAGGAATTTGGGGGGGATGTGATTAACCCATGAAAGTGACTTTCATGTATGTAAATTTTGCCTCAATTAAAACGAAATCGAAAACCAACCCTCCAGGAACTTCTGACTGCTGTCAGCGAGAGACCAAAGCTCTGAGCATGACGTGGCCCCTGTCCGCTCGGCAGCCTGTTTGCTGGTCCCTCACTCTGTGCTCTGGCCAGCTGCCTTCGTTCCTGGGCCAGCCGTGCTGCCTCTGACCCTGGGCCTGTGCCTGCAGCTACATTTCTTCCTTTTTTGCCATTCCCTTTCTTCCATTTGTTGGCAGCCTTTTCCCCCTTCAGAGCTCAGCTCTGTGTTTCTTCCATGGAGAGTTCTGGATGACCTCCCGGGAGAAGACAGCCTCTGCTGTCGTACACCCCCTCTGATTTGGTTATCTACCGCTCTGTGGCACAGCACTCCAAAACTTCCTGGTGCTAGACAACAGCCATTCTGTTGTGCTCTTGGATTCTGTGGGTCAGGAATTCAGATACACCGAAGGCAGCTTGTCTCTCCTCTGTGATGTGTGGAGCCTCAGCTGGGAAGATTAGAATAGCTGGGGGCTGGAGTCCTCTGGGAGCGTCTACAGTGGTGTGTCTGGTGCCTGGACTGGGATGACTCCAAGACTAGGCTCAGCTGGGACTTGACCAGAGCCCCTCCCCAGGGTTCCTCATGGGGCTTAGACCTCCTCACAGCAGGGCGGCCTCCGAGTAGTCAGACTTCCCACAGGGCAGTTCAGGGCTCCTAGAGTGAGCATTCCAGCAACTAAAGAGAAGCAAGAAGCTGCATGGCCTCTAGGACCTGGCTTTGGAAGTCACATGGCATCACTTCCACCCTACTCTAGTGGTTGAAGCTTGCATAGCCCACCCAGGGTCACAAGGAGGGGACACGGTCCTCACCTCTCAGTAGGAGGAATATCAGAATTTGCGGCTGTGTTTAAAAACTGCCACCGTACTCATCAATCTGTGTTCTTCACGGTGCTCCTTGGTAAACCACTCACTCCTTTGTGTCATTATTGGCTTAATTTCTGCCTTTCCAACTAGGCAGTAAGCCTGTTTTGCTCACCGTCGTATTCTCGGCATCCAGCATGGTGGCTGGCATGTGAGAGGGGCTTGGTAAGACTTGGTGAAATGAAGCTTGACTGGGGAGAATTAGAAAACGTGTTCGCTTATATCATAAACATCACAAGCTTGTGCAGTGGATCCAAGCGTGATCACTAGTAAGTGTGCCCAATGGTCTGTGGCTTTATTGTTTCTTCCTCACGATTTCAGTTGTTCAGCAGCAAATCTGTGGCTGCCTTGTGACTACTGATACTGCGTGAGACGTCTGCAAGCTGCTACCCAAGGGCTCCTACCCGTCATGCTGACGCCCGCAGTAAAGCATGGCAACGTGAGTGTAAGTGAAGCCAAGTGTTTGCTGAATGAATTCCCCAAAAGAGAATAAACAGAATTAAAAATGTAAGGTTCAAATCGGCTAATACTAATAAGGTTTGTGTGTGTGCACATGGATTTCTGTGCTTGTTGGGTGAAGAAAGGAAGGTGGTAAGGGATGTAGGTTTCTATTTTCAACACACTGACTTTATCAGAGCCGTTTTGGGCTGATCATGTTTATTTAACATTCTCTGCAGAATTTAGAATGAGATTCTCCTTCCCATCTCCTCAGCTCCTCATTTCTTTTAAAAATTTCAAGTCTGAGACAGACGTGCATGTAACCTTGCCAGGCGCCCGGTTCGGTTCATCTGCCCCTGCACAGCTGCTTGACATCTGTGCTGCGGACTTGTAGATGAGCGCCGCTTTCCCTCCTTGCCTGTAAATTTTCAGGGCAGTCATTTACACAGAACCTCTTAGAATGCAGAGGGATGTGATGCAGTAAATTAAAATGCAGTTTTAGTTTGTGCTTCTACACACCAAAGACCCCAAGGCATGTGGAGTACCGGCTTTGATGTAGTGTGAACCTGGGTTTGAACTTTGACCCTGCCACGTTTTATTGATGTGACCTTAGGCAACTTAGTTACCCTCCATATGCCCCTTTCACTTAAAAATGGGGCAACATAGTAATAGAGGTGTTAGAAGAAGATAGTGAGGGCATACGTAGAAAGGTCCTCATGCAGGCTGGCGCACAGTGAATGCTCAGTCACGTTGGTTATTATGACTGTTATCCTACAGATGTGACTGCATGGGTTTACTTGGAATTTAAATATAGTAACATTGGAGTGGCTTTCAAAGAATGCTCCATCTTATTCTGGTTTTGCTTTTAATTAGAAAGTAAGTTTATGCTGTTTTAGGTCTGGAATATTAGTATATTGTTAGTATGGTTGTTCCTACCTCGTCTTTAATACTTGGGACTTTTGCTTTGAAAAGTGTCTGTTAAAGAATAAATAAATATCGATTGAAATGGAGAAGTGGTTCAAAATTCTAGAACTTTAGAAAACTGGATGTGTTTTTCTGCGTTTTTCTGACATCAGATTCCATGGAGGTGTTTGTTTCAGGATGTCTGACTGGAAAGTGGTCGCCCCTGTTCTGGGCAGGGCCAGCGTGGGCAGGCGCCGCTCCATGGACGCCTGTGAGAGCTCTGTGTCCTCATGCAGAATGCTGCCTGCTTGTGAAGCAGGGATGGGGGCCGATGCTGTGGTCTGCTGTGGAGTGAAGTTGGAGGAGGGGGTTCTGTAACAGATGGTTTCTTGGATATCTGGGTGCTGTCCAGCTCTAAGCTTTGAAAACGATGGGCCAGCCCCTGAACTGGCGCGGATGTAGGCTTGATTGCCAGAACAGGAAGTGAGGTCCCGGGATGTCTTTGGGGCAGCTGCTGCTGCGCAGTTGGTGGGCTGGCACGGCAGCATTGGTGGTTTCGTGAGGCAATTGTGTGTGGTACAATAACAACAACGAGGTGGGAAACCTGGCCTGGAATCTGAGAAGGTCGTAACCGCTTTGGAGCTGTTGGCCTGTTTTAGAAGGAGTGTCAGCTACTGTGCCTGTGGGACTTGTGCCATCTTTGGCATGGATGGAAATTGTGAATGTGGGAGCCAAGGATATGTGCGCCCCACACTGATCAGCCCGGTGTTCTGGCTCTTGCAGAGCAGTAAGCGATGCTTTGTGGGAGGGCTTGGCTGTCCTCTTTGACATTAGCCTCCAAAGACCAGAAGCTTATCCTGGACTTTGCTAACATCCTGTGATACCTTTTGGAATAAGTAAATCATCCTTGGCTGAGTTCTAGTGCTTGGCCTGCCTCTCACTGGCTGGGTGTCCTTGGGCAAATTACTTAATCACTCTGTGCCTAACTTTCCTTATCTATGAAATGAAGAGGCCAGACTAGATGATGTGGTAGGCATGAGATGACCTTTAATGTCCAATTCTGATTAAATCATTTCATGTATCTGTTAATGTATTTTGGTATTTGCTTCTTTGAATAGCATGCTCCACAAATTTATTTCTCTACAAAGTGAACCATACACCCTTTCTTTTGCTCTTAAATTCTTTCTTAAAGATTCAGGTGGTGCTTCCCCTTATCTAGTATGCAAGAATTTGGAAATTAGAGTCTGGATCATTATTTTATGGAGAGAGGGACCCGCATTTTATCTTTGTTTGCAGCCTGGAAGTGACCTTGTCCCATTTGTTGTTGACACAATCCTGGTTGCACCTGTCGTTGGAAGATCAAGTGTGGAAAGCACAGTGGTGAGTCACAGAAACACATTATCGCAGTGGCAGTGGAGGCCATCTGGTCAACCCCTTCAGGTTGAGTGGAGGAGACTCAACCCAGAAGGTTTCATCATGTGTCTGAGGCTGCGCAGCTAGACCCAGTGAGAGCGGAGGCTGTGCTTCCTTCATCTCGACATCCCTAGTGCCTCTTGGGCATCAGATCCAGCTGGTTTCTTTAGTACTGCTTGTCAGTGACCTGAGGTACAGGTCCTTCACATTAACTCTCCTCTGACCTGGTAGGTCCTGAAATGCCAAGAATCCATGTTCCAAAGAATTATTTCGGGATAGAATGCATTCCCAGAGCTTCGGGTTTCCTCTTCAGTGTGGGCTGTGAAAACCCGAGCTGCTTCTCAGGAGCCAACTCAGGCCCTGGAAGTATTCTTTGTGGGCAGTCACTTCTTCCTTCCTCCTCCACGATTCCTTTTCCTCTGAGCGTTCTCATTTGTAAGAGGGAGCTAGAGGCGCAGTTCTGAGGAGGGAGAGATTCCAGGGGCTGCGAGAGAAGCAAGAGCCAAGTGGGGTGTGTTGATAGGGAACTAAGAGACCTTCGTGAGGCGAAGGTGCTGCCAGAAAGGCCTTGCCAGTCTGCCTGGTGTTTGGCTAAGGTTCTTCTGCAGAGCTCTGGGAAATTGGAAGCATTCTCGAGATCGCATGTGCATTGTCTGAAGGGAATTCCAGCATCTTTGTCTTGCTTCCTTTTGAATCTCGTTGTGCTACCTCTTGCCCTGCTGTAGCTGCCAAATGCCGTTTATGACATTTCCTAGGACTCCGCTGCCAGCCGAACTTGGCCGTTTCAGTTTTAATTCCACCTCTTCTCCCTAATTGAAGTAGACACACTTCCCTTATTTTCTTCATTCTAAGATATTAACTTTTAAAAACATGTCTGAAATCCTAGTGAGTCTATGAATCAATGCGTATGTTTAGTGTAGAGTTTTTCTTCCCCTTAGAAGCACTGTTAGGATATTTCTGCATCTGAGAATCTGGAAACAACAAGAGTTAAACACTGGACTTCCTTAGTGAAGAGAGAAACGGGGATTGAGAACAAAATGATTAGAAAGAAAGGGCAACGAAAACCATGAAGGTGGGACGATTTGCTAAGTGAGGTGGAAAAGTACTGTGTTCTCTTTGCCCCTGAGGTTTTCAGGCTTAGGTAAATTTTGCGCAGGGGCAGCCTCTCAAGAATTTTCAGGAAAGTTGTGGCATTACGCTCTCCTGGTCCCAATGCACAAAAACTCTGTAGCAGGGGTTATCATTCAGATTATATGTGGCAAGGGAGCTGGGAACCTCAGGAATATCTAAGGATGCTAACTGTGTCCCATGGCCGGGCCTCACAGCGACTGCGTTGACAGGCTGTTATAGATCCAAGGCAACCTTGAGGATGTCAGCAGCAGAGTTTGTGACTACTATTTCCTTCTTGTGACCTGCTAGGAAGACTTTGCATGGGTCAAGATAATTACCACCATCTCTGTTTAAGTAGAACTTTTAATTAAATACTTGGTCCTCTGTTGTTGGCCGGCAGGCATGGTCTGTGTTGTGTTGTTGGGGATGATAGTGGAAGTGGTTGACGACACGGCCATTTAGCCTGGGCTCACATTCATGAAGGGCCTCAAATTTATTCCATTAGTATTATCTCCACATGGACTTAAACATTCAGTCACAGAGACAAGCTGGCAAGATTGAAAGAAGATGGCATTCATCATCCAAATTTAAATTTGTTTCTCATTAACAGACATTCTGCCTGTAGTGCGCTATGAATTAATATGTTTTATAAATGTTTTAACTATCTTATGAAGAGCATAATTAGTCATAAGTGTTTGGGTGTTAGAAATGTTAATTTGTTCAATGTAGGCATTAAAATATCTTGGCATTTCTTTATTTTTGACATAACTGGGAGTGTTAAAATTGAGAGTTGCCCCAGCCTCTGGACCTCTGAAGGGCCCTGCTGAGCCGTCTTTGCCTTGGCTGTCCTGGGTCCTGTGCCCACCGCCCAGTCCCGTCGCCAGGGAGTGGGGCCATCATGTGATATAGAAAACCTTGCCCCCGTGCTACACGGCACAGCCTGGGACCTTTTTCCTTAGCAAGTGCTGCGTGTGTGGCAGGCTTGTGACTGAATTGACGATGGGGAGCCTGGGAGTCTGACTTATAAGACTGAAGAGTAAGGCCCTCAAATCAAAGTCTGATTTAGTCATGAGATTTCTAAAGTTTTAGGCAGCTCAGCTCATTTCTCGGCGTCTACTCTTGTGAATTACAGATGAATGACACCAAATGACTTTTGAAAACTGTGAGGACCGTAAAACTCATCTGCACTTTGAGATATCAAGTTACTGCTAAAATACTTTCTTAGAAATCAAATAATTGTTTAGGCAGTTGGCTGTTTTGGTAAAGTTCAACATGAACAGCTCTATGAGAAAAACAGTTCCAGAAATAAGGAGAGGATAAAGAGATGCAAGGAGCCATTTAGTCAGCTAGACGCAGGGTGGAAGACATAATTGGTTGTGCTTAGGGAGGGATAAAATGGGAAAGCAGTCTGAAAATGCAGCTTGAGTCATTGTTGGGGGAACTTTGAAATGAAAAAACTGGTGTTCAGTAGTGACAGTGACCATGCATTTTAAATTCATGAACCTGCCCACCCCTCCGCCCCGGTTTCTCTCTATCAACCTCTAATAATTTATGCTGTAACCACCACCAAGAGGCGTCTTAGGCAGGACTGGATTGCATCAGTCACCATTTTTGTTGTTGTTTGGCCAAAGATTTGATGTCTAACAATAGGGACTAGAAAATTTCATGGGGAAAGATTGGCGTGTTAACAGATATTGAAGTAAGCAATGTGGGACCCTGTTACATTATGAGGGGAGGGATTTTGGACCTTGGTGTTTTGCAAAGGCCACATTTGCATGATTAGAGAGTGCAGGATTGTGGGTAAAATGGCCGCAACTGTTGTAAACTAGCCTAGTACGTGTGGATTCTTGTTCATTCAGAAAACACCCCTTCTGTGTGCTTATTGAAACTGCAGTGTTCTCGGTTGGTTTCATTACCATGGTTTATGGTACGGTCAGCATATCTGGAGATGCTCTGAGAGCAGAGCGTAGGCCCCGTTGGCAGGCCCGCTGCTTTACAGAGCGGTTGTGCTTCTCAGAGATTGTGGCATTGCTGTAAATTTTTCTTTAGACTTCTTTCCTGTAGAACGATTGAGTTGGTATTTCATTCTCTTAGTTTGCCTGAGAAATGTCAGTTAGTACTCCTCACAGTAGGGCATTGTGCATCTCAGTTACCTATGGGACTTCAGAGGAAATACAGATCCTGGGCCCAGCCCAGGCCTGGGGTGACATAGTCCTCCGCACTGGGCCATCACTGTCCTTTTGATTCTAATGTGTCTTCCACCCTCCTTCCTTCCTTCAGTAAATACCCACTGAGCTTGGCAGCTGTCACTGAGCCGGCTATAAAATGGTGAACAAAACAGAAATGATTCTTGACGTCTTGGCATTTACATCTATGACGGAGCCAGGTAATAAATACATAAATACTACAGGAAAAAAATTTTACAAATTGTGATAAGTGCTGTGGAGAGAAAAACAAAGCACAGGGGGCGGTGAAAGAGAATGAGGGGTCGGCCCGTGGCTGAGTGGTTAAGTTCTTGCCCTCTGCTTCAGCGGCCCAGGGTTTTGTGGTTCAGATCCTGGGTGTGGACATGGCACCGCTCATTGGGCCATGCTGAGGTGGCGTCCCACACGCCACAACTAGAAGGACCCACAACTAAAATATACAACTATATACTGGGGGGCTTTGGGGAGAAAAAGCAGAAAAGAAAAGAAAGAAGATTGGCAACAGATGTTACCTCAGGTGCCAATTTTTTTTTTTAAAAAAAGGAGAATGATAAGAAGAACACAGTTTAGGTGGTGGGGCGGCCTCCTGAGGGGGTGACACTGCAGCAGAACTGGGGGGCGGGTGGGGACGACCAGCCCTGAGGAGAGGGCCCAGAGTGTTCAGGTGGAGGGTCAGCGTGTGGAAGTCCCTGAGGGGGAAAGGGCTCATGAGCCGGAAGAGCTGAGCGTGGGCCTTGTAGGGGAGAGTGGGCGGGAGAGAGGAGTGTGTTCCCGGGAGAGGGCAGGGTCAGCTGAGTCTACTCTGCATTCCCATAGCATTGTGCTTACAAAATGACTGGTCACAATGTCCCTTTAAAGGCCAAGGGGTCCTTTCCAGGTACAGTGGTGTCACTGTTAGGTCTGCTAAGCAAATTCTAGGGTGGCTGTGGGCTTTGTTTTGAGAGTTGTAAATGGATTTCACTTGAGAACATTACAAGAACTGAAAGATTAGTTTAAGCAAAAGAATTTAATTGAAGGATGCACCATTGTTCTGGCAGATCCCTTGACGCTTGGCCATTGTCTTCTGGCCTTTTCATTCAGTGTTCACTGTCATCTGCGTGGAGCCCTGGGCTCTGAGCCTTCCCCTCCAGCCTGTCTTTGTCATGCTTACAGCTTTTCTTTCTTTTTTTTTTTGAAAGCATGGAAGGGAGATGGGAAAGAGAGTTCATGTAGCTGTTCTTTAGAATGGAGTATACCTCAGTTTCCAGTGCAGGAAACTGACAGGTAGTGGTTTCTCTCTAGAATTAGGATTCCCAGGAAACATTAGGTACAACTACATTATTGATCCTAATGCCACATGTTCTTCCAATTTGGGAAAGGTGCAGTTGTGAGGTGTTCTTCTGCACAGGAGCCCCTGGCTGAGGGGTAAGCGAGGCTCAATCCACTGAAATGTAGCCCACTGTCCACCCTCAAGGCCGTGGAGATGAGTCCGTTCGGAGGAAGGGAGTATCTTTTTTTATTTCTCATGGAAGCAATTTACCAAGCCAAGCCCATTTCTGAAATCCCCTAGAGTGGCCACGAGGGCTGGCAGTGGCCCTGCCTGGGAGAAACCTCAGTGAGCTGTGGACCCTGCCTTCCTGCCTTGCCTGGTGAGATATGAGTAGAAGCATAGTTTAGTCTTCTGGATACTAGACCGGGCCGCCTCTTTTTTCTTTCTCTCCTGTTGTTACTGATTTTAATGGACATATTAGTGTAATCAGTACATACAAATCATATTTGTAAGTATTTGACATATTTTTGAATATTTTCATTTTAAATATAACCTCATTTTATTTTAAATGCAACCTTGTTTTAGCCGGTTGTCAAAAATAGTAGTACTCTGGTCTAACCTGAACTCGAGCTAGACCTAGTTTCCTTCTGGGACAGCACTTTCTGGACTGTAGTTACATCACCGTCATCCACGGAGGCTGCCTCACGTCACTGTCCAAGGCATTTGTGCTTTAATATTGTATTGATTCTTCTGAATAAGATTGAGCAGGTGCTTTTCTCCCCAGTTTATGAAGGAGGAAGCTGCGGAAGGGGGAGGTTAAGTGGCTTACCCCAAACAAATTAAAGGTTGGAGTCAGGCTAGACAATGAGTTCTCTGCTTCCTGGAATTAGTGAGGGCATGGCTTAGTCTCCTGTGACAAGGACACTCTCGAGTAAAGTGGCCCTCAGAACACAGTCCACAGGTGAGCAGTGAGGTCTGGAGGGTGGCTCTGCCTCCTTCCACGCCGGGCTCAGGTGGCCCCACTCGTCACCATGTCTCAGCAGTGGTGCCAGTGACTGTGTCTTTGAGAAGGTGACCCCAAAGTTGACACATCACTTCAAGTCATGTCGTATGTCACTTATAGTCGTAGGAGCGTGCCTAGCTTCGAGAAATATAGTCTGTCACATGCAAATAGCCTGGTTACAAATAGCGGGCCTTAATGCTACAGGGAGCAAGGGGGGAAGCTGGGGCCTGTTTACCACGGTGCCCCTCATCCCTCCTTGATGTGACACGAGGGAACGCTAGGTGTGCGGTTAGCCAGTGAAGATGCACACTGGAGGGCTACGCAGAACATTTTGTGATGCTTCTCCTGCAGCTCTAAATTTCTCGGATTGCTTTTCGCACGTGCGGGTGGCTGTGCTCTTGGGGTCCACTTCATTCGTAACAAGTTCGTGTTGCGCAGCCGCTGTGTGTGGCCTGGGCCAGCCCTGCTCGCTTCTGTAGCTAATTTTGAACCCCAAGTAAGAAGGAAGTTGGCTTACCTGTCATCAAGTTTTAAAAGAAAGCTTTTTGCTGCTGATAGCAAAGGAGTGGAGCTGGAGAAGAGTGAGGGCTGTGGGGCCTGGGACGTTTCCTGTACAGCAGCTGGGCTGATGACTCTTCGAATCCTATTAGTCTGACGCATTGGGGCCCTCCTTCTTACATGAAGGCAAGGTGCTCCTGAAACCACAGGAATCAGTCAGCCTCTGACTTCTCTGTGCTCCCCTTCTGCTCAGAACCCTCCAGCTCCAGCTGGTTCCCAGGCTCCCCTTCCCTCAGGCTCAGCTCTGTCTCCTCTGGGCTGTCCTGGGCTGTGTTCCAGGGGGCTGGGGCCTTCCTGCCCTGTTAAGGTAGGAGACAAATTCTGCCTTGACCATGCAAGAAGGGGGAGTTTGGGGCATTAGGAACCCTCTGAAGTGACAGGTGGTGGTAGTGATAAATTGCCCCTGGCAACGTCGTCCTTTACTACACCCTTGAATCAAAGAAAAACCTGCAACCTGCGTAGACTAGAGTAGACCTGCACCCAGCCTGAGAGGGTGGAGACTGGGTTGGGGGCCATGCTCATGAGGAGCGTTCTTCACCCCCCGCTCTGGCTACCCCCCCCATGCCGCGTGGGCACTGGCTGTCACCACTCTTGCTCAGAGACTGGGCTACCTGCAAACACCCAGCTTGGGTGGTTTTGTCTTCTTGGGAAGACCAAAAAGGAACACATGGAGACGGGTCTGATTTCTCTCTAGCATTCCAGACACGACCTCTGCTTTGCCCTGCCCTCGCCCGCCCCCGCTGCCCTTGGGAACTGGGCTGGGCTGGGTGTGTCTCTGCTCTGGCTGCCCTGTGGAGTAACAGGGAGCTTTGGAAAATCCAGTATCCACATCCCACTGCCGGCAGTTTGGGGCTAATTAGTCATGGATGGGGCTCAGGCAGTAGTATTTCTTTCTTTTTTTTCTTGTTTTTTTAGTTGATTTTAATATTATGACTCAGATTGAAAATCCTCTCTAGGTGGACTGTCTACTGTTGGTTGCTTTTTCTTTTTTGGCATCCATTTCTTTTAGTATCCTCAAGACTGTTGTGGTTTCCTAGTCTAATCCTAATTTGCTACATAAAACCATCTAAATTTCAGTCTTACACAAGGGAGTGATAGGAGCCTTGACTTATGATAAGAGATTCTGTGCTCAATAAACAGGAATGAGTAGCATTTATTGATAACTGCAATTTTATCCAGGGGAGCAACAGAAAAGAATTTAAAGGGAGTGGTGGAGAAAAGAAGAATCAAACATCCGTTGTTGAGTCATTGCTAAGAAGGTTTTGGACTTAGTGGAAAAAGTCCTCAAAAAGATTCAAATTAGAGAGAAATATTGGGGGGGGGAGACTGATGAAGGAAGCACTGTGTGATTTTTTTTGTGGTTAGAAATAGGGCACTGCCTTTATGTAATGCTTCCTCCTGTGTAACAGTGGGAAGTACAGATTTTTTTTTCTGGAGAGAAGCATTCTGCCTCTTAATAGGAGAGATGGTGGAAATCCTTGGAGTTCCTTTGAGGTCAGGAGACCTGGACTTCGTTCTTCCACTGTCCCACTTCAGTGTTAGGACTCTGGACTGCCTCAGAAGGCTGGTCCTCTTGGTGGTGACTCACTGGGGACGGGGGCAGCGCGCTAGGAGCCAGTAGCTGCATATGCAGCTGTGCCGATGGGCGTCTTAGGTGAGGAGGGGCTGCAGGTTGCTCCTGCAGTGGAGCCTTACCGTCTTCCCTGCTGTCTCCATAGCAGGAGGAACCCAGGCGGGGCCGGAGTCTGCGAATGCCTTAAAATTATGTGTCAGACGTTTGTGTGTATGTGAGGGCGCATGTTTTTCTGGGGGAGAAGTTCCATGGCTTTTTGAAATCAGAATCCTAAAGGAATTCAACTGACTGAAAGGAAGCGAAGGATTCCTCTCAGGTGTGTTTCTCTGTGTTGGGGGAGGGGTAATGTAGTAGAGAATCCTGCCGATTCAAACAGGTTCTTTTCTTTTTTGGTTCATTCACACTCTAGAAGCTTCTTTCTGGCATGTTATGCTATAATGGATAAGGTTCCAAAGTTAAACTTTTTCTGAAGATTTCTCAAAAAATAAAGTGCTAGATACAGTGCATATAAATTTTATTTAAGGCATTACAAGTTTTTTATGTCTAAACTGTGTGCTCTAATTGCAGGCAAAAAGTATTTAAGAAAGGTTGTAACAAAATGTGTATGTAGACAATAGGACTGATAAAATACAAATAAAAGATAAAAACTGCCTAGAGAAAGGGGGAAATAATTATACCAAATAACTTAGACTAGTGAAGTTATTGAAAACGAGCATTACATTTAAATCTAAGCTTCCTGGAAACCAAGGTGAAAAGAGAAACATGGTGGGTATTGGAATTTTTTTCTTAATTAAAGAAAGAAAATTATTTCAATAGACCTTAACCTCAGAAAGTGTCTCACCTAAGATTTTATGGCATGTCTCCATGCCCGTGCTGTCCTCTTCACTTTCACCACATGCGTGGAAATGCTTTTCTTGCGACTGCTCTCCACTTCAGTGTAGCTCTTAGTGAAAGTCCTCGTGTGGGGTACCGAGCTGACGGCATCCACACGTAGGGTTCTTTGAGCTCTCTCCCCATCTTTCTGAGAAGTCGGTTGTGTAGCTGTCAGGAACTGTAGCAGCCCACGGTGCGGGAGCGCGCTCTTTGGAACTGCCCAGAGCAGGAATGGTGAGGAGGTCAGTGCGCCTTCCCTCGGGACCACCGGCTCAGCGATGAGCCTCTGCTGTGGAAATTCGGGATCCTGACCAGAGTATCTGCTGGGGTGGAGGCCCCCACCTCAGGGCGCTGAGCTGCGGGAAGGCAGCTGCCACTTGACCAAGAACGGTTTCTTTCACCTTCCTGCAAAGCACGTTCATCGTGTGACTATTTATAAACGCTTTGTACAGTTGAAAATGTATTTTTTAATTTGGAATGAGAACCACAGTAAAGACTTTAGAATCAAATTACATTTCTTTACCAAACTGCAAGGCTTTCTTTTTCTGCTCTTTTTCCTCCTTAAAAAATAGTCATGAAAATTTAGGAATAAAAAAGAAGATGTTTTGTTCAATTCCTCATTTTCTTCCATATGTGTTCAATAGTTGTGTAAGCTTTCTTACGAAGCCATTGCTAGGAATAGCTCTTACGTTGTTTTAGAAAACTGAAAACAAGTAACCCAACACATGAATATGTCAGAATATATCTCCTTGATAATGGTGTTTGGTCTGGGGTGAGAGGTGGAAATGAGGTGGGCAGTGGAGAATATTTGAACAGTTACATAGTTTTTAAGAATTCTCTCTCCACCTCTGTCTTCATTACGTTTTTGTCCAGAGAGAGTGTGCAGTGCAGACAGAAGTTTCCTATCTTCCTGGAGCAGCCGTGAGGAGAACCTAAGGCTGCTTCGGAAGGTTTGTGGCCTGAGTGTTTGGTGTTTGTCTTGTTTTCTTTTGAAAGTGCAAAGCGAGTGTGAATCTTTCAGAACAGGGTCAAGTTGGAAGTGGGCGTGTTGAGTTGCTTTATGTGGCAAAGACTGTTTCAAGGGTGCACGTAGTCTGCAGAAGTAAAATCGAGCTCCTTTGGTCTGTGTGTTACTGCATCAGTAACAGACATGAAAGTGGTTCGGCAGATTTTCACTCGATTCGGAGAGTTTACGGTGGTTGATGTAAAATGTAGGCTCTTCTGATATGCGCGACTTTAGATGGTCCTGATTGCCCAGAGCAGCCGGGGCTGCTGTACAGAGAGACGTGTGTTCAGTGCCCTTTGGGAGAAATGTGCCAGATGCGTCAAAGGGCCAGAGTGACTGCAGCTGCTGCGTGTGAGGGCAGCTCCGAGACGTCCACACAGCGGAGAAGAGCTGCTGGGAGGTGTGCGTTTCGCGGTGGCCGGTGGTTCTCCTGGATATGCACACGTTAACTCTAAATGGGTAAAATTTAAAAAGCCACATGTACTTCTCCATTTTTGGATTGTTTAGAAGTCATTAAAAGTGGCTCCTCCTGAGGTTATTTGCAGGGATTGACATTTGAGGTGGAGCTGTTTAAAGGCTGTGTCAACAGGCATTTTTAAATTGACCTTATAAATTAGCTGCAGTATCCTGCAGAATATTTTGCTTAAAAATTGTTTGTTGTCTTCTGGGCATCCTTTGGGGCAAAGGCTCAGACAAATGATGCGGAGAGCGCGGTGAGGTGCGCTGGGGCGGGGCGAGGTGGGAGGGGCAGAGGGCTGTCTGCTCCCCTCCCTGCTCCACCCATGCCTCCTGGCGCCGTCCCCAGGGCGCTTCGGGCACTGACTTTGGAGGGGTGATGCAACATTCTTTCCAGTGAATTAATTAGGGCCCCCACAATTAAACTTTAGCCAAGTCGTTGCTTGATAATTGGCATATTTTTTCCCTGACAGGCTGATAATCCAGTTACTGCTTCAAGGTTACATTACAATGTTTGTTTGACTCTTTCAAACCGTAGGGTTTATGATGATGTCAGTAGACCACCGGACTTTCTGAAATAGTTCTTTGTTTTAACAAACACCAGAGAGAGGGCAAGAGAAGAAGCATAAGTAATAATCGCTATTATTGATTGTTAAACCATGATGAATTGTCTTCTTTCATGGACATATTTATTTAAACTACTTTATGTTTTATATATATGTAAAATATTTAAAATGTGGAGCAAATGAGAAGTGAATTCATTTGGGTGTGCAGAGTTTGAAGTGCCGGTAGTGTTGGATGTTGTAAGGAGAAGCCTGGGAGGAGAGAGGGTGGAGGAATCCTGGCAGCTGTCCTGGGCACACCGCTTCATGTCCTCGAGCCTTGGTTTCCACATTTCTACAAAAGACGCGAAACCTGGTTTTTAGGGTTGTGTTAGAGATTAAATGAAGACTCTTATAAAGAGGCCTAGGAACATAGTATCTGCTCAATAAATATTCTCTTTTCTGTTTCCCTCCTTTTGGGTTTTGAGGATAGTTGAAAATTTCTGTGCACATTTGGGAACTTGTCTTTCTCTAAACATAAGCCCTCCCGGGCTTGTTCCAGTTTGTTCACATATCTTGAAAACCGGAAGCTCGGCTACATATAGTGTTCAAGTACCAATCCCAGCCCCGCCTGGACCGTGGGAGGGAGGTTGCTGCAGAGTCGTTACGGGCCTTATTTCTGTTAATACATCTCATGTTGTGTTAGCTGTTTTATATGACGATTCATTGCTGACTCATCCCAGCTTTTCAGTTCCAGAACGGCCTGGTTGTCAGAGAGGCAGTGACTCTGTCATTTTGATGAGGAGGTGTCAGAACAGTTTTCAGTCTACGAATCTGCTTAGCATTACAAAGCATTCATTTTTGTGGAGAGAAATCTTCATGAAGCCCGGGAATTGACTACAATAACCTGTTTTTTTGCTTGTTTGGTCCCGAGAATTGAACATCTTTGAAGTCAGTGACGGGGGATGTGGAGAGCCCTGTGCACTCTTCCTGGAGTGACGGTGAGGAGTCGGCCTGGTGCTGCGGCAGCACTGACGCGCAGCGCCGAGCCCTCGCTGCAGAGCTGGGTGATTGAAGGCACTAATATTCTCTCTCCTTCATCCTAGCTCACTCCATGTTCACACTGCTCCAGAGGCTAAGTGAGCGTCAGACAGGGAAAAGGAAATGGCAGGCGAACAGAGTGGTGGTTCAGAATGACCAAGTAATTCCAGAAATTCAAGCAAGTAATTGTTTTCAAGTGCCTGTTAGGACTGGGCTGCCATGGAGTCTGCGTGGCTCGGAGGTGATTAGGGGGCTTTCATGGCTTTTCTGTTCTCTGACGGCTGGAGCTGGTTTCCAGCCCCAGAGTGAGGGGCAGAGGAATAAGATAAGAAGTGCTGAGGAGCCGACATGGGCGTCACTTCTCTTTTCCGTTGTGAGGGAGGGCTGTGTGTAACCTGCCACAGGGCCAGCCTGCCAAATTCAGTTGGACTCCTTTGCACGTTCACGTTGTATCCTTTAATTGAAACAGTTCTGTTCCACTAGAACTCTGAGACGGCTGCACAAGCCGGAAGTGCTCTGTCCATTTCCTGGCTGATGTCTAAGCTTTCTGGGTAACTTTATTCATGAGAGTTGAGATAGTAGAAGACAAAACCACAGTGGCACTGATGTCTTACAGGCGCTGATTGTGTTTTTCTTCCATGCCCTGGTGCGAGCTGGCAGCTAATAGTTTTAGGCTCAAAATCTGCTGACACAGACTTGTCTTGGTAGTAAAATTGCTTTTGTGCTTGAGTTTCTGAAATCTGATCTTTTACAATAGGGCCATGTTACAATAGGTCCTTCAGCGACATCGTGAAAACACGTGATGTCAATGGTATGAGGGGGATCCTCCAGCAAAGGGTGTGTGTTTATTCCTAGGGTCGAGAATGCCGTAGAGCAAAGTGCCTGGTAGGGTGACGTCTAGAGGCACTAGTAGCAAAGTGAGTATTAAAGATCATCTTCTAGTATGGCTGGTAGCATCCAGCTTATGTGACATCCTCTTGCCACCACCATGCTGTCATTACTATGGGTTCTAATGTGAAAAAGGACCTGAGACTTTCTGAGAATTTATGAGTTCAGAAGTATAGAAGAAGGAAAGAAACTGAAAAGCAGAGGTAACTTTGGGGGACGCAGAATGTGACTAGACAGGTGTAGCCTGTAAACACAGTGAACTTCCTATCCTAAAATGAAGCGTAGGTCTTCCCTTGCCTTGCCTTGTACACCCACCTCCCGTTATTCCACTTCACTTTACTGTGTTGCTGTATGCCATCCGTGCCAGGGACTCACTGGGAATAAGAGCAGTATTGTAGAATTCTAGAGGCAGCCGTCTCTAACCTTGTTTGAACATCTTCATTTAAAGGGGTTGCTAGTCCTTCATACAAAGGTCCGTTTAATCAGATTGCCTTCCTAATTCCTAAACATGAGTAATTAAACAGAGGGGCAGAAGTTGTGATTTGTAGGGGGAGGGGAAGGAAAGGAGAAGAATGTAGCGTTGGCAAATGGCCCACTTTGGGAGGGAGGCGGGCCCGCTCTGCAGTCTCATAAGGGACTTAGAGTTAGTATGAGGGCTGTGGGCACCTCGGCGTCTGTGCAGATGGGCGTGTGAGACAGGTGCATGAATGGGACTTTGCCCAAAAGAAATTTTGAAATGGGCCAAGTGCTTCTAGTTTTGCTAATAAAAAACGGGGAGGAAAGTCTTCTTAGCAACATTTAGACCACAGGCCTCCTTTTTGCCAGCCCAGTGGGGAGCATCAGGCACACAGAAGACTGGAAAGACATTTGTGGGTCGGCTTTTAAACTTTCCCGTTAATTAGAGTGTAAAATGGTACAATCATTTTGGAAAACCATTTAGCAGTTACCCAGGACCATTAAAACAAGTGTCCACAAGAAGACTTGTGTGTGAATGTTCATAGCCGCATTATTCATAATAGCCCCAAACTGGAAACAATCCAATTATCCGTCCCCCAGCAGATGGTTAAACTAGTTGTGGTATGTCTAAGCAGTGGGAGACCGCTCAGCTCCGGGTATGCAGGACAACGTTCGTGAGTCACAGAAACATTGCGCTGAGTCAAGGCACTGAGACCCGGGCAGAGAACCGACTCTAGGAATCCCTTTGTGTGGAGTTCTGCAGCAGGCACACTGGTCTGTGCGCACAGAAAGCAGGGCGAGGTTGTCTGGGGCTCAGCGTGGGGGGATTAACAAGGGAATGTTTTGGGGGCCGTGGGAACATTCTGTGTCTTGACTGTGGGCTGATTACATGGTGTATACACTTGTCAAAACACACTTAAGTGTACATTCAAAGTGAGTATATTTTAAGTAAATTACACCTGAGTTGATTTTTTGTTTGTTAAAAAAACATTTCTTACAAATGTTACTACTCATTATGACCTTGTTTCTATAGAGATTACTTTTCACGTTTAAAAATAACTTTAGATTGGAATCTGTGAAAAATTGAGGATTATCCATAGTTTTATATTATTGTTCCATTTTGCTTCTTTATAAATAGCCTTCTGGATTATGTGCTACTTTTAGAAAGCTTTTGGAGACTTTTTAAAGCGTATGTTTTAACAGGATTTTCCTGTAGGTCTTTGGCAAACTTTGCACTTTTATTGTTTAAGGAGTATAAATGACAACAGCACAGGATTATTTTCTGGCACATTTTCCTCTTGTCCTGCCTCTTTTATGTTCAATAACTCTTCAGTTCCTGTTGCTCCTGCCTTAGAACTTAGAAAAACAGATCCTCTCTCATATGCCTAAAATTAAGAGGAAACGCACAGAACAGAGGAGAAGCCTGGCAGGGCCACGTTGCTGGTTTCTGATGGGCCGTCACTGAAGCAGAGCTACGGAAGTTGATGTCCTACTTGGTGCACACACGGGTGTTTGAGCTTAATGAGTTACCCCAAATGTATGTCCTTCTTGCCCTTTCAGGTTTCTGTGTCGAGGGATGGTTATTTGGAGAGTCAGCTATTTGAAGAACTCATAGTTTAAGATCTCAAAATTTCAGAGCTGTTGTCTTGTCAAGGTAAACCTAAATTTGATGAAACCCAAATTAAAGGGAATTAAGTGTTTGAAGAAATCAGTATCTTGTATATTTGGCAGGTAAAAATGTGAGTTGAAGTGGTTTAGGGATGAGTTGTTGCATTTTCAGGGGGGTGGTCTGTTCATCTGGAACGTATGCTGGAGTCCAAGACCAAGTCCAGCTGCGTTGCTGGACCGTTTATGGCCTAAAGTTCCTATCCTGGTAGAAGCAGAGTACATCACAGACAGTTGTAAGCTTTCTTCAAGATTGGCTGCATTCTTTCTTAATGCTGGTAAGGCTAAAGGAACCACTTCACCCTTGAGGGGCCTGGTGTAGTTAATGAGTGAAAATTGCACTAGAACTGGAGTTTGACCCATGTTCAAGTCATGACAGTGGCCAGCACTGTGGCCTTGGGTAAGTTAATTCATCTCTTGAGCCTCAGTTTCCTCATCTGTAAAATGGGGATATGCACTTCAGAGTTTTCTGGGAAATTAGAGGAGATGGAAGAAGTGACTGTGCCTGGCACATAGTAGGCACCAGGTAAACCTGAGTTGCTTTCCTTGCTTTGAGGGCAGCGTCCTGGCTCTGGTCTGTGTTGCATATACTTGTACGTCCAGGAGCACCATTCTCATTTCACAAAGTGCTGGACTGATGAGAATGAGGGGAGAAGAGTGTGAGTTTTTGTTAACACGTGGTACCCTTTGAAGCAGAGGTGGTGCATCTTCACGTCCTGGTCTGTGTCATGTGCCTTCCCTTTAGAAAGCGCGGCGACGTGGCTGGAGTTGCTCACGGCAGGCTGGGATGCTGAGAGTAGATCTGATCGCTGGAGGCTCCTTGCTTGTGATTGCAGCATAGGAGAGAGGAGTCGGGACTGAGTGGAGCTGGGTGTGCTATTGAAGTAACTCAGCAGATTCCAAAAAGAAAAAGAAGGAAAGGGGAAAGAGCCACCTCCTGTGGCAGCGTTTCCTCGATACGCCTCAGCTGACACTGCAGCACCAGCTGGGTGCGTTGGCATTTTGCTCCAACGTTTTACACTTTGGTCAGAGAAGCACACTCAGTGCAAGGAAATGAAAATTTTCGTGCCATGGTGAAGTATTTGTAAAAAGCTTCGTTCTATTATTGGGATTTCCGTTCTGAGCCTGATTCTGGTAGTCTGTATGTGGATGATGTGCCAGTCCCCAGCCGTGGGTCTAGGCAGTTGGAGATCGGAAGCAATTATCCAGCTAATGTAAAGAAGTCCTGCGAGGGGGACGGAAAGGCGCCCCTCACCCTCTTGTCAATTACTCCAAATTGGTGTTTATAGGGAATTAAATTCCCTGGTAATTGCCCACTCTCTCCTTCCTTTGTCTGTTGGAGCCACCATCAGAGCCCTTAAATGAAAGCCCTGGGAGTATTTCCGGCCTCTTCTCTAAGTCAGGCCAGTGATTTGGCTTTTAAACACCCACATTGCAGGGGTGTCAATGGTGCCTTCGGGCCAGGGTTGGTCTTGGTTCTAGGGGATTAATTGACCCATAAGAAATATTATAATGCAAAAATATGCCCGTGTCAATTGGCTCACCAGTGTTTGTTGTGCAGGAGTTCACAGTGTGGTGGCCTACACTTGTCTGGTATTAAGGATAAGGTAAACCTCGTTTCCTGCGTGGACCAGTCCGAGGTGAATGTCCCTCCCACGTGGAGAGCGTGGAGGGGGAGGTGCTGCAGAAGGAGCACTGGATGCGAGGTCACTGGAGTGGCATCTAATCACAAGACGGCCACTTTCTAGCTGTGCTGTATCATTTTCCAGGCCTCTTACCTGTTCTGGGCCTCATTTTCTCATGTGTAGAATGTGATAGTAGCTTATTTTGCACCCAACCTTCTAGGGTTTTTATCAAAAAATAAATGTGACGTTTGTAATGACACCTTATAAATGAAGACACATTAAACAAAGCACTACACAAATGTAAGATGTTATTAAATGTGAACTCAGTCATGTTATTTCAGTGCTCACATCAGAGAAACAACATTTGTGGCCTTCCGGGAGCACACGAAGAACTGTAGAGCTTAGATCCCCTGGTGAGGCTCCCAGGACGGTCAGTGCGCCGCAGGGCACGCTCATCTCTGTGGAGACCCTCACTGGACCTACCTTGGCTTCCTTTTCCATTCTTTAATGTCACTGTCTTTGTCCTTTACTTTCCAGCATTGGGAAAATGGGAAAACTGGAAGATTTTTACAAATAGTGAGTGAAAATAAGTTGAAGGACCTATGGGAAGAGAGAAGAGATTCTTTAAAAAGCAGGCAATGGTCGTTTTAGAATTCCTTTTTCGGAAGTGACAGACTCAGAAACAGAAAAGCGTTGTTAACTTAAAAAAAAAATTGAAGTTAACACCCAGCACTGCCCTTTCTTTATGTAGTGAGACATATGGTAGAAACAGATTTATGATCCTCTGCAGGCTGTGTTACCGGTCACCCCACTCATGTGACATTGGCACAGTTGGCTCATTTAAAAAACTCAGTGATGTCTTGAAGCCTAATGCCTCTTTATTTTATTTTTTCATCCTGCAGGCCGTGATGAAGTTAATTCCTTTTTAGCTTTCTGAGACACAACCACTTTTACAAAATGGGAAAATGAAAGGACTCTCAAAAGAGGGACACAGAAAATCCAGTTTGCAGAATAGACAGTACAGGCCTGTGCTTGGCGGGAAGATGGGTGCCATGGGTTCCGTTTAAGAACTCAAAGTAAAAGGACAGGGTGGGAAGTGTAGGGAAGGCCTTCAGGGAAGTGCCCAAGGGGCTGATGGTTATTAGCAGCCTTGGAGGTGGCTGGGCCTCGTGGACCCCGCTGTGTGGAGATGGCGTGTGTGCCTTGCTCAGTCAGGTCTGGACGGGAGGAGTGCTGTTGCTGACTTGCCGTGTCTCCCCCACTCCTGCCCCCCTCCTTGAAAGTAGAAGATATGTTTACTCTTCATGGAGCTGAGGAGAAGGCAGGCAGCTGAGGAGGAGACTCATTAGCAGGCCTCTCTGGAAGGTGTGAGACACATGGGCAGCATGGCTCTCTGGGAAACACAACAGGCCTTTGTCTGCAACTACGAACACTAGGAATTGTGGTGTCCCTGTGCTCCAGGGCTCTGTAGCCCTGCAGAACCTCACTCTGCCTGTGCCAAGCAGGGCTCTCTAATTGGATCACTAGTGCACACAAATGTGTCTTCATCGTCTCTGCCCATGTCCCTCTAGAGCATCTCTTTGTTCCCGTTACTGCAGTGTTCGGAATTGACCCATCCCACTGCCCCGCACTTTCTTTGGCTTCTTTCGCTTTTCTGAAGGCAGGCTGAGAAGCAGCCGTTGGCATGCCTGGTGGCGGCGCTGCATGCTGGCCTGGGAGGATCTCCGTCAAAGGAAGAGCTGTCCTCCCTCGGCCCCTCACCCTTGGCTTTTGGCCCCCTCTGCCTCCCAGCTGCCAGCACATTCAATCCCCTGCCTTTGTCCAGGGCAGGACACAGCACCACCTCCTTGGCTCCCCTTTCCCATCTGGGAGCCAAAATCGCTCCTCCAACTCGGGAACTGTGAGTTTCTTGTCATGCTCCTGGCTTGGTGGGAAGATCAGAATGGGACTTCTAACCGCCTGTTGTGTGCAGAGTTGGCAGGGGTGCATGTGCTGTGCCATTGTCTGGGATCTGTGAGGGAACTGCAGAGACAAGTGTCTAGAATGAGACTCAGTGCTGGAGGAGCCCCTTTCCTTTCTCCATTTAGACTTTCTCAACAGAAGCTGCTTTTCGCTTGATTAACTGTAACAAACTGTCTTTGGAGTTTTGTGTTTTGGAAACCACATTGCCAAAGGAGAATCATTATGTCTGTTGTAAAAGCCCCGAATAAATTCCTCCTAGTATAAATGCAGAAGAATAGAAGGCTTTAATCTATCTTCTTGCCTATTTGTGAAATACTGCTGAGTGACCTACTTCATCTACATATTAAATATACTAGACTTATCTGAGCTTTTTTTTTCTTTAGTTGTTACCTTGGAAACGATGCCCTGGCTCAGAAATTGCATGAGCCCTTTTGCAAATCTGCGGTACGGTTTCTTCACACGGAGAAGGCAGATAATGGGAAAAAGTTGGATTTTCCAAAATGTCTTCAGTTGTTAGTAGAAAAGAGAGAGGAAGGAGGAAAAGTGAGAGAGATTTATTCTTGTAGTATTTCCAGAATACTCCTTTTAAATTAATTGGAAGTGGTTTTACCTAGATTTGAAAAGAAAATAATAGTATGGCCTCTTAGAACTTGAGACTGCTTTTAAGGAAGAACTGTCCTGGTGCCTTGGGAGCACTGGCCCAGGAGCACCAGCTGTGCACTGACACTGGATTCCAGACCTGCCATTCGGGAGTCTCTACTCTCAGTACTTTGATTGCACTGGTTCTTGCAGATTTTTTCATGGTGTCTTATTTTCTCAGGCCAACTTTCTCAGGAGACTGAGAAGTAAGATTTAAAAATAGGATTTAGTGGGCAGCCAGAGAGCAAAACTGGCCCATCTGCCAAGCTGAATAGGTAGCCTGCATATCATGGTGCAGCAAGGAACCCTCACACTTTTCTACAGTGTCTCAGGTTGTCGTTGAGGAGATTGGTGCCCAGAGAGGTGACATAGATCGCCCAAGGCACACGTGTGGTTGGGGCACAGACTGGACTAAAAATCAGATTTCTTGACTCCAGATCTAAAGCTCTTTCAACATCGGTTGAAATGTGCCATTTAAGACGCGAGTCTCTTGCTGCCTCCGTCTTTTCTGCAGTCCCCTCTACCATGCTTCGCAGTGCCGATGGCCCTACAGCATGAGGAGACAAAATGTTCTTTAGGCTTTTCTTCTTGAAAACTTGGGACAAGAATAAGTTAGCCCGAGGCCATCACAGAATCTTTGAAAAGAGACTTTTAACTAGGAAATTGTTTTTTCAATGTAGTACGGAATTCTGATTATGACTTTGAACTGGAAAGTCTGCAGGTAAGAGTAGGAACTGTGTATAATACCTTTGCAGGTACTTTTGTGTGTTCATTCCTCATTTGTAAATCTGCTTTCTTACCTGCTAGTTATCTGTTCATTCATTCATTCAGCAGCTACTGAGCTGTATTAAATACTAAGTACTGGGAAGGTGCTTGGGAAGCAGAGTTGAGTTCTGTACATACTCTTTGGCCTCAGTAATACTTAGGCATATATGCTAGTTCAGTAGCTGGAAAATTTTAAATAAAGAGAGGGGCATTTTTACTGCTTACATTTAATGTGAAGAATTGAATAATTTTTTTCGGAAGGTGGCAGTAGTTCAAGCATCCTTATTAAAACAAGAATAATTCAGAAGGTCTCTGTAAGGTCTCACCTCTCATTTTCCTCAGAACAAGCTCTGGTGCCAGAGGGTCTAGCAGGTCCCATGCCCTTTGGCTCAGGGGTTGTTTGAGATCGGAAGGAGGGGGTGGGGAGGGAGCCAGGGCCAAGTATGGCAGAATTCCAGGGTCTGTATGGTGTAAATACCACAAAGACCTAGTGACCGTGCAGTGGAGGTCGGATGGGAAAGGGAGTGCTGAAGCAGTGGAGAATAGCAATAGCAGGTGTAATCTACTATGACACCGTCATTAAACAGGCTCCCTGCTGGGCACGTTATCTACATTCTCTCACTGGTTTGCCTTAACAACTGTGGGAGGGTGGTCCAGTCACATATTGCCATATTGCTGCTGAGGACACTCATGCCATGAGATCAGCAATGTGGACAAGGTCATGGCTAGGTGATGGATTAGGCGTTTCATCCGGGGCTCCCTGCTGTGTGAGCCCACCAGCTCTTGCCTTCACACAACACTCCCTCCCCTTTTAACAAGTTGAAAATTCATCAAGACCGTGGTACTAATTTTCTTCTTCCTTTTAATCATTAAAATGGAATCTCACTGGGCACTAAAGGGGAGACAAAATGAAGGAAAATTATAATGGAGTGTCAAGAATAAAAGTGAGAATCTAGGACCAAACTGGTTAAATGAAAGGAATCCATATGTAGACTCCCAACCCACCTTGCCTGTATTACTTCAGCTGACAACTTGAATGTTGGTTAGGGTTGGGGGATGGTGAGAGTAGGAGGTGGTGGTTTCTGGGTGAACACAACACTGTGTTCCGGGTGCAAGTAGATCTGCCCCCTCTTTGTGTACAGTGCCGGGGAGTGTGTTTCGCTTTTGTCTTACATAGGGAATTCGCAAGGAATGGTAGTTACTTTACATCTTTTGTGGGTACCGTGCACATTTCTCTTCATTCCAGTCACTAGTGCTTTGATTCAGTACAGCCAGCATAACCCCTGCCTTCAGGGAGCGGGCAGTTCCCCGAGGGGGACCCGTGATTACAGGGTAGTGGGATCAGTGCTGGGGAGGCATGGATGAAGAACAGAGTGTGATTTCATCTTTGAATTTTAGTGATGTGGAAAATAAGCAAGTGGAAAGATATTTTGGGCTTCGTTTTACAAGGGGCTTGAAGAACTCCTCAAAAAATTGTTCTGCGGAATTATTTGCCATAAGACTTGTGATTTTAAGCTGACTGTTGAGATCATGGTGAGTTTCTTGTCGATGAGGCTTCTGGTCAGGTCTGTGTGTGCAAGTCAGCATGTCGTGACTGCCTTCCTCCGCTTACTATCAAAACTGAAAACAACTCTTTTCTGCATGCTTTTCCATCTCATTTTCTTTATTAGGGCACGTGTCGTGTGCATTTGTTTTCCGTGCAGATTTGCGTGAATTTTGTCCTAGACAGCATCACGTTTTGCACCAGATCCTAGTGGTAATCAGTCAGGGCTGGACGTCATGGTTGGCACCTGAGTTTCTCCCTGCTGGGCCCCCGGGTGACCTCAACTTCTGGTTAGTCTTATGAAAAATAGTGTAATTTGGTTTCATGCAGTGAGTCTCTTAGAAAAAACCAAGATTTATAGGCAAATTAGTGGCTGTACAGGTTACTTGGAAATATTTCTACTGTTTTTTTAAAAAATCAGAAGGTCAGTGGAGCTGAAGACAAAGGGAAGGAATTACCTTTTTCTTTTTAATGTGCAGCAGAATATGTGCTAATGATGCAATTACAATATAGTAAGTTAATACAAAGTTAATCCATTTTGGACTTTATTGTATTGTCTTGACCTTGTTTGTGGAGTAATGTAATTGTGACAGAGTAATTAATACCCTACAGAGGGATTAGCAGTAAAGATGAAGATAGAAGAACGAGGAGAAAAGCACTGAGTCGCACAGAAGGCAGGGGAGTTTAGAAAGTGCTGAGGTGTAGAATTTCCTGAGGGTGATTTTCAGCTTTCCTGACTCTGATTACACATTTTCACATCTGCAGTGATAATCAACTTGGTTACACAGGTGAAACAGAGACAAATGATGGCGTTCCGAGGTGGATCCGCAAGAACGATGTTCCGGCCACGCCACCAGCCCTCAACTGGGGCTTCCCCATGTTCTCAGAAAGGCATTCTCCTCTCTGTAGTGTCCATGTTTCTGTTATTAAAATATCTTTTTGGTCATCATTTATTCTGCACAAATCTTAGCAAATGAGAGCCAAATCAGGAGGAGTTCCCCCAAATGAGTACTTGGCTGTATATCAGAGTGTGGGGGGCCTCTCAGGCCCAACCAGTGGTTCCAGGTGCATTTTCTTGGCTCTGGGGTTTCTAATGATGGGCTGTGCTTCCAGATTGAAGTGAGTAACTTTGACCCCAGTAGGAGGGAGTGGAGGAGAAGAGAAAGAGATCTAGCTGGAGTCTCTTGTGCTCCACAGAAGTTACAGCTGGAGAAAACCTCCAGGAATGAGATGAGGCCGGCTTTGTCCTCCTCCGCAGTCCTGCCCAGGCAACAGAGAGGAAGTCCTTTCTCTGCCTGTCCCAGCTGACTGACATTGTAAGTGTTCTTCAGTGGCAGGTTTCTCCTGTTTTCAATTGAAAAATAGGCTTTCCTATTACAGTATTAAAAATTCTGTGGTTTCGCTTTAAAATCAAATAACTCAATTTATTCACAAAGGAATTACAGACATTATTTCTAGTTTTCTTTTAATTGTTTGTCCTCCAGTGTTACTCATCTTGGCCTTTATGGCCACCGTCTTGGTGTGCTGGTGTCTGCTCTCCTCCTCTCCCTGACTTGGCTCCGGGCAGCTTCTCCAGGTTGGGTGGCTGTGCTCTCCCCGACTACTCTGTGCAGGAAGGCTGAAGCACAAGGGGGCTGCCAGCCTGCCCCGAAGTCTGAGCACAGGATAATTTGACCCTCGAAATCTTTCCACAGTTTGCATCAGAGTAAAAGAGGTCAGCTGGATGCTCGGCCTTGCTGGAACCCAGCAGTGAGGGTCAGGTGATATGTCTGTGCACTGTTTTGTGGGGTCAGGTGGGCTTGTCTGTGCGGCCAGCATCATCCGCCCCCATTTGCACTCACCGGACCCTAGCAGGCGGTCACCACCTACAATAATCTCTCAGACTTCTGCATGTAAAACCTACATCTAAATGTGTATGTTTACAATTGTGATAGGCAAGAGCTTATTTTTCTTAAACAGAGTAAAGGAAATTTTTGTTTCAACTGGTATTTCTGTTTTCTCCAGGCACATAGTAAAAGTTTTTTTTCTCGACAAAAACCTGGAGAGAATTACTAATGGAAAAAAATGCTGTCATATACTGTTAAAATGTCGCAAAGCAGATATCCTAGCCACCCATCGTATATGCATATAAATTCTTTTAAAGGATGATTTAAACATCCTTTTGGATCTGTACATTTAAAAAAAAAATCTTTGGCATCGAAATACAAATGTGTGAAAATTTTCACATAAATTCTCACAGAAAATTTCACATAATAATTGCAACCAGGGGCCAGCCCCATGGCTGAGTGGTGAAGTTCGTGCGCTCCACCTTCTGCAGCCCAGGGTTTTGCCGGTTTGGATCCTGGGCGCGGACATGGCACTGCTCATCAGGCCGTGTTGAGGCGGCGTCCCACATGCCACAACTAGAAGGACCCACACCTAAGAATATGCAACTATGTACTGGGGGGCTGGGGGAGAAAAAGGAAAAAAAAAAGAAGATTGCCAACAGTTGTTAGTTCAGGTACCAATGTTAAAAAAAAAAATTGCCACCAAATTATTTGCTGGTTTTCTGTTGCTTTTTCCTCATGTCCTTCATATTGTTTATGAAGCTGTGACTTGAATAAACGTAACCTGGGAGCTTTGCATTCCACAGATGAGCCTCCGCATTGCCCCCCACTGTGTGAGATGGCTGGGTTGGAGAGGCTTCTGGAGGGCTGGCTCGGCTGTGGGGAGGCAGAGCTGGGGCAGAGCTGGAGTGTCCGCGTCTGTTCTTGTAATGCAGTTTTCTTGTCCTTGTGTTATCTTAGAGTTTTAGTGGGAAAACTATTAACAATGTTATTTCAAAGAAATGGTTAACAAAATAAAATTTAACAGAAACTGGAGCTCTGGGCTTTGGTTAAACATTCTTTTCCTCTGCACTCTCCCTCTGTCTCTTTTGAACGAGCTGTGACTCCTTTCCGCACAGGTGCTTGGCGTGGTATTAACCTTCCTCAGCTCGTTCCTTGGTCCAGGGCTGCAGACATTTCACTTGCTCCTGGTCCGAGTGAAGTGCCGCACTCGGGCAAGGCCTGTGCAGCTGAGAGTCTGTTCTGTCCTCTGAGTGTACGGGGATTCTGACGCAGGAGGAGGAACTTGTGTGAGGATGCTGGAGAAGCCCAGGAGAAAGCCGGGAGTGTGGAGGGACAGGACCAGCGTGGGTGCCCTGGGAATGCAGAACCGGGTGGGTGTTGTGTGGCAGTTGACAGTGCCCCTTCTGGGAGCCGGGGCCGCAGAGGTTCTGCTTCAGCAGCTTTGTGTGGAGGCCAGCTGCCCGCCACCCCACTTACTTCACCCAGCACCTGTGTCCTTACTCCTCTACGTTCGTAGCCACATCGGGGATATTTATGGGGGAGAGAACACGGGGCAGTGTGGTGGGTGCTGAGGGGCGTACACAGGTGAAAAGCGACCCCCCTTACCCTCCAGAAGCTTTCAGCTGCTGTGCCTCGGGGGTGGTGTGCCTTAAGGAAGTGCCATACTCAGGTTAGAGGAAAGGATTCCTGAAGTGGTCAGAGGAGGACTTGGGATGGGGTGAGAGCTTGTGTGGGTCTGGAAGGAAGGAGGTGGCACTGCCCCCTGAGAGAAGGGCACCAGAAACCATTTGCTCTTTCTTCCATAGCCGAGCGGGTACATACAAAGAGCGCGTTCCCTCACTCAGGGCAGAGCTGGGAAGAATGTTCCGGTATGGGTGGAGGCATAGTTTTGTTTCTCTGTTGGATGCAGTAGGCCCTGAGGACCCTTCAGTCAGTGCTTGCTTCATCCTCCAGCTCCGCGGTCCTGTCTGTTCCACATAGCATCACAGGCCACTGCAGTGAATGCTGAAAAACTCAAATCCACTGGGTGTGGGTTTCCTAAATAAAGGGTAACTCTTCTCAGCTTTCAGAAAGGGTGGGGCCTGTGACTGTTCTGTTTGCATCCTGTCCCCAAAGCCCAGCACTGAGTTTGGCTTATAATAAATGCTAATAAACACTGGTGGAAGGAAGGGAAAAAAGTCCAGGGCTATTATTTGGGAAAGAGCTAAGAGGAGAATTCATTTTTGAGGAGATAAAGTGAGTATAATTCCAGGATTATTTCCTCTTGAAGTGTAGGCATCTGAGGGGAGTGAGTGCCCCTCCTTCACAGGTGGGGTGGCTCTGCAGGGATGAAGGTGATGGGGTTTCTGGCTCCTGTTCCAAGTTCAGGTCTCAGGGGAGGTTCAGTGGGGCCTGGGGCTGCCTCCAGACCACACAGCTTTGCATAATTGATTAACTCTGCATAGCTGTTGCATTTCTGTCCTGAAGTGAATTTCATTTTCTAATTAACTCTCCAGAATTAACAAGTGCCAGAAAACAAGATGTGCGTTAAATCTTGTGATCTGATGGAATGCAGCCAGCTCCTCAAAAAGGTATAATTAATCATCTTGAATCTCTCAGGGCATTCTTAGTTCCTGAGTTGGTACACAGGTCTCTGAAAATAGCTAATGATGATTGTTTACTGTGGACCAGGCATTGCACGGAGGGCTGCAGCAGTTACCGCTTTTGATTATTTTTTTTATCTTCACAAACACCTTAAGAATTAGCTGTATGAGCATCTCCATTTCTAGCGCTGGGAACTGATTCTCAAAGTGGTGAAGCCGCTCAAAGTTGACACAGTCAGTTCTAGTGGAGCTGGGCTTGAGTTGAGGCAGACGGGCTCCTAAGGGCCAGGTGACATTACTTCTCTTCCTTCTCCCGGGCCTTCCCGTTTTCCTTAGTCTTCCTCGTGTCTGCTGTCTGTCATCCTAACACTCCTGTCGGATGTGATAAACAGCAGTGACTGGGTGTAGTACAGGCCCCGGATAAACAGAGCCCAATGCCACCCACAGGCAAGAAGGATTTTGGCAAATCACGTCACCTGCGTAATGGTAGGTCATGATCACGTAATGCATCGGAGGTCAATTTTGGAGCAATACTTCGAGGGAAATGTAGGTATTTTATACCAGCAGAGACCTTTGGGCTGGGAGAAGCTACATGATGAGGGGACTTGGAGTTTCAGGGGGGAAAAAATTAAGGACTCTGGTTGGCAAGTCTCTTGGAAATTTTTTCTTTTTCTTTTTGGAGGAAGATTAGCCCTGAGCTGACATCTCCTGCCAATCCTCCTCTTTTTGCTGAGGAAGACTAGCCCTGAGCTAACATCCGTGCCCATCTTCCTCTACTTTATATGTGGGACAGCTACCACAGCATGGCTCGACAAGTGGTGCCATGTCCACACCTGGGATCCGAACCAGTGAACCCTGGGCTGCCGAAGCGGAACGTGCAAACTAAACCGCTGTGACACTGGGCTGGCCCCTCTTGGAACGTTTTAAAGGCAGTAAACATTTTAAATTCAGTACGTCAGTAACTTTTGGATGAGAAGTTTCAGGTACTTCACAACACTTAAATAAAATGTGTGAGCATTGTGGTGGATAAGTGGGGATGACACCACTTCTCTCTTCTGTGTTAATAACATTGTGAAAAAGACAGAAGATGAATTTATTTTTTAATTGAGTTTTAGGTTTTGGTTTTTATTTTAAAGCAGAATATAAAACAATTGTTTTCTATCTCCATGAATGCTGGGATAGAAGACTTATTGCTGGAAAAACACATCATTGTTAGTCATGACATTTTTTGAATCAGAATGTCTAGATAATCAAAGATAATCAATGTATTCAGATAATCTAATTTGTTTCATGTGCAGCTGTTATTTCTATTTACCTTTTTAAGAAAAGGCAAAATTCCTGGATATTGCAGACTTGGCAGTACAACTTTAAGTAACTTTTATAGCATTACAGGTTGATTTTGAGTAAATTGAATAATTTGCAAGTGTAATGACATTGGAAGGTATATAGGTGCACATAAATTGAGGGAGAAAGGAATAATTAGTGCTGTTTGACTTTTTAAGAGTCATTTTGTGAATAATGTGGATATACAGAAGGTGAGAGAATACAGCGGCCCTTCAGAGACAGAGCAGAAATGAGATAACGTGTCTTTTCTTTCAAGACAGATAGGGATGACGTTGGATACAACATTCAAGCTTGATATTGTAGTTTCTAATGGGAGAGAAAAAGTTCCCAGAATATTGTGTGGATATTGTGCAAGGTGCTGATTATTTAGAAAGAAAGATTTTAGACCATAAGGACATTTTTTTCATCAGTTGAGATAGGTAAGAGTTTGATATTATTCCTGATCCTCCTTTTCAACCTGAAGAAACCCGTGGATAAACCCCGATGGCTCTGGGTGATACAATCACCAAGCAAGTGATCACGGACTCCTAGTAAGGACAAGGAGAAGAAGATGAGGAGCTCGGGCGTGGGTCACTGGGGCTTCCAGACGTCTCAGAGACACGCGTACTGAAGAGCCTTGATTGATCGGAGAGATTAGCATGTCTCAGTCTCACTGGGAGGGAGACTGACGTGGGCTCTTTCCTCCTTAACAACAAACGCACCCCATCCCCATTATAGATGTGTGCCGTGTGTTCGAATCATCCCCCAAATTGAGGAAATCTGTATATAAATAGAGTGTGTAGTGATTATCACTGCAATCTCTATATTTAAAAATCATTTTCCATGTTTTTTCTTCCAAATATTTGTATATATGTATCCACACCTTTTCATATTTTATACTTTATTTTTTCAGTTTGAAAAAATACTACAAATAGTGAGCTTTTCCCTGTGTTGCTAGATAGTCTTTGAAAAGGGGATTTGTAAGCTCTGCCCCGTGGCTTTGGTGAGCCTGGCTTTGTCCCTCTCCACTCGGCACTCGATGCTCCAGCCTGGCACTGCTTGCGCCTCTCAGCTCCTGCGTGCCCTGTGCTTCTCCTCTGGTCCAGAACATTCAGCCCCTGTCCTCTTCACTCAGCTAACTCTTAATCTTCATGGTACTCTTTTTATTTAGCTGGAGTTGAATGCTTTGGAAAGTGGGCAAAGACCATTTTAGCTGGATTACAAAAAGTAGGCTTCGTTGGACACAAGAATCTCTAACTTCAGTAACATTGTTATTTGTTGTGTGTCCATTGGGGTCAGGCTTCTTGCTAGGCACCCTTCCTGCTTTCGCATAATATTCATAGTTACCCTGGCTGAGAAGTGGCATTCTTATTTTAGAAAAGATGAAGCCAGTGCTGAAAGTAAGGTATGAGGCGGTGGCAGAATTGGGAGCTACCTCTGTCTCTCTGTCCTTAGATCACACTCCTGTTTCTTTTTTCTTTCTTTCTTTTTTTTTTTTTTTGCTGAAGAAGATGAGCTCTGAGCTAACATCTGTGCCAATCTTCATCTATTTTATATGTGAGTCACCACCACAGTGAGGCTGACTGGTGTATGTCCACGCCCCAGATCTGAACCTGTGGACCCGGGCCCATCGAAGCAGAATGCACCAAACTTAACCACTGTGCCATGGGGCCAGCCCCCGACTACTGTTTCTTTTAATTCTGACTTGCTGGGACATTGGCATAGGAGGAGGGGGAGAAATCTTTTTTTCTTAAAGATTGGCACCTGAACTAACAACTGTTGCCAATCTTCTTTTTTTTTTTCTTCCCTGCTTTATGCCCCCAAACCCCCCTTTACACAGTTGTATATCTTAGTTGCAGGTCCTTCTAGTTGTGGGATGTGGGACGCTGCCTCAGCGTGGCCTGACGAGCAGTGCCATGTCCGCGCCCAGGATCCGAACCATGGGCCGCCGCAGCAGAGTGCGCGAAGTTAACCACTCGGCCACGGAGCCCACCCCCGAGGGGGAGAAATCTTGATGGGGCACTTGATGAATGGCTAACAATTGACAACCCTCTTAGACTCGAAACAGTCATAAGATCTAGTCCTGAAATACCTTAAGTTAAAGGGGTCCCTGGGAGAATGTTCAAGATCTCTGAGGGATAACTGTTAACAATCTCATGAGAATTAGTCTTACATGCATGTAAGTAAGGTAAACCATCTTGGCGCAGATGGGAAGGTAGCCTTTAACAAAATCTCTCTGTGAGGAGGAACCCTGCCCAGGGTTAACAGTTCCTAAGTTTAGAAAAAAGAAATGCAGCTCAAGTTCAGTAAGTAGGTGAAATACGATGTGCGAAACCTTTAAAGGTCTGAGAGGTTGATTATTTTGGTGACAGGGGTTAACTTACGGATTAATGAGTCAAGAGATCTACAAAGTTAAAATTTCTCTTCTTTGCACCGTTCACGTCAACAAATACTTTCCCAGGCCAAATGGAATCATTAGCCTCGTAGGAAACTCTTGGCCTTTTTTTAAATGACGAAATTGTGGCCAGTTTTGTAAATAAAGTTTGCTCTTGACCCTGGAGACTCTGGGCAGGATGAATTTGTCGTGTTGCAAGGGAGGTCGGTGGGTGAACTGGTTTCTTGGGACCTCAGCACTGGTGGTAATGACCCACTTCTTCCAGAGACTCAAACCTTCTTATCTTTAGCTTTAGTGTTCCCTGCCGTAGAACTTTAAACCAGGGACACATTTTTTTGGATAATTTTTATTCATATTGAGCTTAAAAATCAACTAAACCAAACTAAAATCTGTAACATTTTGTACTGCTGCTTCTTATTAAGATTGTTTAGTCATAGAAGGAGAAGAACAGTAACGCCAAGTTTGGGAATTCTTGCCCTTATAAATCAAAATAGAATTAGATGACAGCTTTTGCATGTTTCAAATGATGATGTAAATCCGTTGATAGTTGCCGCTGACTTTGGAGCGGAGTCCCTCTGACGCACAGTTGCTGTTTGATGACGGGGACTGCCCAGTGCAGCGGGCGGGGAGACAGGAAGACTCGTTTGCGGGGACATTTGCTCGTGTGCATTTCTCCTCAGGTCGGGGTTCGAGCCCAGAACTGGCTGGAATTCTGGGGCTCCAAGCCTGTTCGCCCAAGGTCTCCTGGAAAAGCCTTTCAGACATTTCTAGGAATTGGTACGGTTGTTTGGATTGGTAGACATGGACAAAGCAGGAACAGAAGAAAATAAAAATTAAAAAAAAATGTGGTGGTAATAGAGAGGTAAGTGTCCCCCAAAAGCCCTTCCACCGGAGGAAAATGGGTTTGTAGCCTTTTTCTTGGGGAGGAGTGTGTGTGGCTCTAGTTTAGCCGTTGATGAAAACAACATATGGTCGGTTTTATGAGGACTTAGAGACAGATGGTGACCTCTAGGCTAATTACTTGGTGGGCGAGATTCTTCAAGCAAACGGTGCGATTGTGACACTCTGCCCCTCGGGAGTGAGACAGCCTGGCTGTTTATTATCACACCAGGGAACATGGTCCAGGTGAGCGGGGACAAGGTGCCAGTGAGGGAGGGTATTTACAACTTGTCTTCGTCTCCAGATTCATTTTAGTGGCTAAAGGAAAAAAGGAAGCAAAGAAGTTGAAAGAGGTGGCACAGTAAAACCTCGGCTTGCGCTGCAGCTGCGTTATCTTCACAGTTAGCTTTCTGGGGGGCTGCGGGGTTTCCGCGTTCAACACAGCATTGTTCTCGGGGGCGCCGGGAATGGCGCTCTTCCTGAAGTCTTGGTTGTCCCCTGAGGGGTCCTGCCGGACCCGAGGGGGCCGTGGAGAGGGGCCCCTCCACCGAGCCTGCCCGGGTGCGCCTCGCCCCCTCCCCGCTGCAGTCCTCTTCGCCACGGTTTTCAGTCATCTGACATCCTACTGGTTTTTACTTAAGTATATTTCTGTTTTACGTCTCCTCCGAATGTGGGCTTCCTGAGGGCAGGCTTTGAGGCTGTTCTCTGCTGTGGCTGCGGCCCCTGGGACAGTGCCGGCACAGGCAGCAGTTCCAGATTTGCTGACGTCGCTGGTTAACTGATTACAGCTCCTTGGACCCTCCCCCTCTGCGCGCGACCCTGGCCTTCGCCCCCCTCCGCGTGCCCGCCCCTCCACCTCCGCGCGTCCGCCACCCTTCCGCGCGCCGGCCTCCCCAACCCATGCGCTCTTCCTCTCCGCGCGCCCGCGCCCTGCGCCCCTCTTCGCGTGCGCCGGCGCCCGGCTCGCAGGCTGTCGGGCCTTTGCGTGGCGGTCCCCTGCGCTGACTGTGGCGTCTGCCCGCGCCGCGGAGTCCGCAGTGCGTGGGGTGCCGCTGGTGCATGCTCGTGGAGCGCCGCAGAGAACTGTCTGCGAGGGAGCTGTGGGCGCCCGGGCTCGCCTCGCTCCGGCCCTCCCGGGAGGCGCAGGTTCTGCCCGCGGCGCGCCGAGTCCTTGTTATGGCTTCAGGCCATCTCGCTCCCAGCCCCTCAATCACGGGGACCCCTGCTCAGTGTCAGCTTTCCTAAGCCTCACAGTCCATAGCAGGTGCATTTTGTTTTCGTTTTTATTTATCATTGTTTTTAAAAACTGTACTTTTCAGAGCACTGTTAGTTGGGTTTACAGTAAAATTGAGAGAAAGGCACGGAGCGGTCCCACGTGCCCCTGACCCACACGTGCACGGCCACCGCATCACCGACGTCACCCACTGGAGTGGGACATTTGTCGCCAAGGATGAGGCTGCGTCGCCGTGCCTGATCACCCGAACTCCGTGGTTTACCTTGGGGTTCACGCTTGGTGTTGACATCCTGTGGGTTTGGACACAGTATGACGTGTCATCCATGTTTATAGTAGATAGATTTTTAATTATCTGAAGGAAAATTGTAGAGTGAAGTTCTTAGTTTGGTGGTGGTGTGTTAATGTTTTATTAATAGTGAGAACGTCACAGCTTTGGAAGGTAGCCGCCCTGCCCGCGAGAGGAAGCCTGCTGGGCCGCGCCCGGCACCCCTGCTGGGCCTGCTCCCGGCTGCCGGGGCCGCCAGGGCAGCTGCAGACTCCGCAAGACGGCGGCGGCTCCTGGGAGCGGGGCACTTCTGTCGGGGCAGCTCTATCCTCGTCTCTATTCGGTGCGTTGTAACGAGCCTCCGGTTTGAAGGCCGGGTAACCAAGCCTGCAAGAACCTCTTAGAACGAGGACCGTGGGCAGAAGCCGGAGCGACCTGCAGGAAGGAACACTGCGTGTGGTTTGTCGCGTTGAGCCTGGCTGCGGCCGAGAGCCCGATTCTCAGGGCACCTGCTGTCAGGTGTCGCCAGGAACCCCCTGCCCGCTGTGTGTGTGTGCTGTGTGGAGAAAGATGGAGAGGAAGAACGAGTGGAGAGATGACAGCGCCTTGACCTGGTCCAGGGTGCGTACTCGAGGGGGAAGGTGGCCTCGTGTGGATGCTTCCTCCGCCCCGCTCCGTGCGTGCGGCTGCCCTTGGCCTGGGCTGCCCTGGCTCTCAGCGCGTTCAGACACTGCCTTGTGTCTTTTCGTATCCGGGGGTTTTTCTTCTGAGCCTGCAAAGGGCTGGAGTTTGCAGTTAGGGTTTGGATATGCCCTATAAACACGGCGAATTGGGGGTACGGATCAGATGCTGTAGTGGGAGGTGGCCTTCCTACCGCAGGGTGTGGAAGCTTTTGTATTGCTTATTCTGTGTTGCCCAGCATAGCTACAGCTGCCGTCCATGTAGAGTCTCCGGTCTGCAACCCAGGACATCCCAAGTCCTACCTCGCGCATCCTCAGCCATTCGCCATCATTAGTGCCCGGTCTCCATGATTTGGTTGAAAAGCCCCACAGAAATGTGCGATACTGATCTGTTTCTCCACCCATCTGTCAGTTCGCTCATCAGTCTCTTCATACCCTAACCTTTCCAAAAACAAATTTTAATATGCTTAAGTATATAAAATCTAAATATATAAAATTTAGCATATATATTAAAGAATACTTATGGTTTAAGGAGTCATAAGGTAGGGGACATGTAGATAGGCCATGACATTAGAATGTCTAATAATAAACACTCAATAAATTTTTTCTATTAGCTATTATACGTTTCTGTTTATTGTTTTAAGTAAATCAGGAGAATGTGTAAAGGGAAAAGGGATACAAGTAATGCTTTTATATTGGAGAGCAATTGAATTTGCTGAAAGTGACCTGCAGATGTTTTCTGAGCTTCCTATTAGCCAGTGCAAAAAGAGAAACATGTTCAGCCTCATGTTACAAAGTACATGCTACTGCTTCGGAAAGTCATAGGACCTGATAAAATGGATACTATGTGATAAAGTTGGAAACAGCTTTGGCAAAGTCCCGACAGTAAATAGAATAAAGAGTTTTTAGAGCAGCTTCCTATAGTGTTCCTCAGTGTTGGCCAGTGGGACAACCAAAAAATTCATCTCAGTAAGAATGGTCAGTAAGAGCAGCAGACAGTGCAGTTTTGAGAATGGCTAGTGGAGATGCTTGTTCCCAAACATTCCGTCTTACTTTTCTGCCCACGCGGCTAGTACAGTATACTAAGGCTGTGGTGGAGGTTGGGGGTGGGGGAAACGGTGTTGGCAGGAGGTGTGAGCTCTCACCAACACTCTCTTTCTTGCTGCGTTTTGATCTCTGTCTCACGCTTTTCATGTCTGTCATTCAATGTGCTTAGCTCCCTGCCATGTCCTGGTGATTAAGGAAGATCCTATGTCTTTCCAAAATTTCTAATTTTTTGGTGGCCTTGGAATATTTTCTTTGTTTTATACAGTGGACATTATTACTCTTTTGGAAAAGTCTGTTTGGTTGCATGATAAACAATGTCCTGGAATTGTCTTGCTTTCTAATTTTGCCTTTCTTATCAACTCTGAGATTTTGTGAACATTTTCAGTGAATGGGAAATTAAATTGCTAATATGAGTTGCAGTTTGGGAATTTTGTCCCAGATGATGAAACCAGATGAGTGTGTTGTCTTTACGTAGGCTGCCTCACGGTTTTGGTTTTGGCTTGAATATTAGATGTTGGCCTCTTCATGGGCTTCCATACAGCTGGGTCTACCTCTGTTTTATTATTGCGAATCTCTGTCACATTGCTGCAGTCTCTCAGCTATGATCGTATTTTCCAGTCTTCTTGCTATTTCTTTTTCACTACTTATACGATGAAAGGAAGTAAAATTAGGTGATTTGATGTCTGATTTAAAATCAACATGTCCACAGAATCAGAAATTAAAGAAGGTAATAACATTGATTCTTTTTTTTTTTTAAAGATTTTATTTTTTTCCTTTTTCTCCCCAAAGCCCCCAGGTACATAGTTGCATATTCTTAGTTGTGGGTCCTTCTAGTTGTGGCATGTGGGACGCTGCCTCAGCGTGGTTTGATGAGCAGTGCCATGTCCGCGCCCAGGATTCGAACTGACGAAACACTGGGCCGCCTGCAGCGGAGCGCGCGAACTTAACCATTCGGCCACGGGGCCAGCCCCAATAACATTGATTCTTCTCTTTAAAAATGATTTATCTCATTTGGCTGAAAAAGTTTGGTTCTCTCCCCCACAGTGTTCATTATTTTAGGTGTTCCCTGTACCTTGTGCATGCCCCCGGTACATTGCTGTCCTCTGTGTGTGTGCATTGTACTCTGTGCATTCTCCTTGTACATTCCTGTCCTCTGTACATGTACATTGTACTCTGTGCATGCACCCGGTGCATTCCTGTCCTCTGTACATGTGCATTGTGCTCTGTGCATTCTCCCTGTACACTCCTGTCCTCTGTACATGTGCTTATACTCTGTGCATACTCCCATAATTCCTGTCCTCTGTACATGTA